>NC_081358.1:112033143-112310181 GCF_030684315.1 Stegostoma tigrinum | reverse complement strand
GGGAAGGGTGGGGGTGGGGAGGGGAAGGGGATGAGGGGTGGGGGAAAGGGTGGGAGGTGGGGAGGGGAAGGGGATGAGGGGAGGGGGAAGGGTGGGGGTGGGGAGGGGAAGGGGTGAGGGGAGGGGAAGGGGTGGGGGTGGGGAGGGGAAGGGGATGAGGGAGGGGGAAGGGGAGGGGGTGGGGAGGGGAAGGGATGAGGGGAGGGGGAAGGGGTGGGGTGGGGAGGGGAAGGGGATGAGGGGAGGGGGAAGGGGTGGGAGGGAAGGGGATGAGGGGAGGGGGAAGGGGTGGGGGAGGGGAAGGGGATGATGGGGAGGTGGAAGGGGTGGGGGAGGGGGGAAGGGGTGGGGGAGGGGGAAGGGGTGGGGGAAAGGGGAGGGGGAAGGGGTGGGGGAAGGGTGGGGGAAGGGGTGGGGGAGGGGGAAGGGGTGGGGGAGGGGGAAGGGGTGGGGGAGGGGAGGGGGAAGGGGTGGGGGAGGGGGAGGGGAAGGTGTGGGGGAGGGGGAGGGGGAAGGTGTGGGGGAGGGGGAGGGGGGAGGGGGAAGGGGTGGGGGAGGGGAAGGGGTGGGAGGGAGGGGGAGGGGAAGGTGTGGGGGAGGGGGAGGGGGGAGGGGTGGGGGAAGGGGTGGGGGAGGGGGAATGGGTGGGGGAGGGGGAGGGGAGGTGAGGGGAGGTGGAAGGGGTGGGGGAGGGGAGGGGGAAGGTGAGGGGAGGTGGAAGGGGTGGGGGAGGGGGAAGGGGTGGGGGAGGGGAGGGGGAAGGGGTGGGGAGGGGGAGGGGAAGGGGTGGGGAGGGGGAGGGAAGGGGTGGGGAGGGGGAGGGGGAAGGGGGGGAGGGGGGGGGAGGGGGAGGGGGGGGGAGGGGGAGGGAGGGGGAGGGGGGAGAGGGGAGGGGGAAGGTGTGGGGGGGGGGAGGGGAGGGGAGGGGGAGGGGAAGGTGTGGGGGGGGGAGGGGGAGGGGGAAGGGGTGAAGGGTGGGGGGGAGGGGAAGGGGATGAGGGGAGGGGAAGGGGTGGGGAGGGGGAAAGGGAGTGGGGAGGGGAAGGGGAAGGGATGGGGAGGGGAAGGGGAAGGGATGGGGAGGGGAAGGGGAAGGGAGGGGGAAGGGATGGGAGGGGAAGGGGAAGGGAGGGGGAAGGGATGGGGAAGGGGAAAGGGGAGGGTGGGGGAGGGGATGAGGGGAGGGGGAAGGGGTGGGGGAGGGGGTGGGGGTGGGGAGGGGGAAGGGGTGGGGGTGAGGGGAGGGGGAAGGGTGGGGGAGGAGGTGGGGGTGGGGAGGGGGAGGAGGTGGGGTGGGGAGGGGGAGGGGGTGGGGTGGGGTGGGGGTGGGAGGGGGTGGGGTGGGGAGGGGGAAGGGTGGGGGTGGGGAGGGAGGGGGTGGGGTGGGGAGGGGGAAGGGGTGGGGGTGGGGAGGGGAAGGGGATGAGGGGGAGGGGGAAGGGGTGGGGAGGGGGAGGGGAGGGGAAGGGGTGGGGAGGGGGAAGGGGTGGGGAGGGGACGGGGAAGGGGAGGGGGAGGGGGAAGGGGTGGGGGAGTGGGGAGGGGAGGGGGGAAGGGTGGGGGTGGGGAGGGGGAAGGGGTGGGGAGGGGAAGGGGTGGGGGTGGGGAGGGGAAGGGGTGGGGAGGGGGAAGGGGTGGGGGTGGGGAGGGGGAAGGGGTGGGGAGGGGGAAGGGGAGGGGGAGGGAGGGGGAAGGGGTGGGGAGGGGGAGGGGGGGGGAGGAGGGGGAGGGGGAAGGGAGGGGGAGGGGAGGGGAAGGAAGGGGAAGGGGAAGGAAGGGGAAGGGATGGGGAAGGGATGGGTGGGGAGGGGGGAGGGGGAAGGGATGGGGAGGGGTGGGGAGGGGGAGGGGGAAGGGATGGGGAGGGGGGAGGGGGAAGGATGGGGAGGGGGGAGGGGGAAGGGATGGGGAGGGGAGGGGAAGGGAGGGGAGGGGAAGGGGAAGGGAGGGGAAGGGGAAGGGAGGGGGAAGGGGAGGGGAAGGGGAAGGGAGGGGGAAGGGGAAGGGATGGGGAGGGGAGGGGGAAGGGGATGGGGAGGGGGAAGGGGATGGGAGGGGGAAGGAAGGGGATGGGGAGGGGGAGGGGGAAGGGAAGGGGATGGGGAGGGGGAGGGGGAAGGGGATGGGGAGGGGGAAGGGGATGGGGAGGGGAGGGGGAAGGGGATGGGGAGGGGAGGGGAAGGGGATGGGAGGGGAGGGGGGAAGGGGATGGGGTGGGGAAGGGGAAGGGAGGGGGAAGGGAAGGGAGGGGGAAGGGGAAGGGATGGGGAGGGGAGGGGGAAGGGATGGGGAGGGGGAAGGGAAGGGATGGGGAGGGGAGGGGGGAGGGGATGGGGAGGGGAGGGGGAAGGGGAAGGGGAAGGGAGGGGGAAGGGGAAGGGGAAGGGAGGGGGAGGGGGAAGGGGAAGGGAGGGGGAGGGGGAAGGGGAAGGGATGGGGAGGGGGAGGGGGAAGGGATGGGGAGGGGGAAGGGGAAGGGATGGGAGGGGGAAGGGGAAGGGATGGGAGGGGGAAGGGGAAGGGATGGGGAGGGGAGGGGGAAGGGGATGGGGAGGGGAAGGATGGGGAGGGGAGGGGGAAGGGATGGGGGGAAGGGGGCAGGGGGACGGGATTGGGGGAGAGGGGGAAGGGATGGGTGGAGGGGGGAAGAGGGAGGGGGAAGGGATGGGTGGAGGGGGGAAGAGGGTGGGGGAAGGGATGGGTGGAGCGGGGAAGGGATGGGTGGAGGGGGGAAGAGGGTGGGGGAAGGGATGGGTGGAGGGGGGAAGGGATGGGGCGGAGGGGGGAAGAGATGGGGCGGAGGGGGGAAGAGATGGGGCGGAGGGGGGAAGAGGGTTGGGGAAGGGATGGGGCGGAGGGGGGAAGAGGGTTGGGGAAGGGATGGGGCGGAGGGGGGAAGAGGGTTGGGGAAGGGATGGGGCGGAGGGGGGAAGAGGGTGGGGGAAGGGATGGGGCGGAGGGGGGAAGAGGGTGGGGGAAGGGATGGGGCGGAGGGGGGAAGAGGGTGGGGGAAGGGATGGGGCGGAGGGGGGAAGAGGGTGGGGGAAGGGATGGGGCGGAGGGGGGAAGAGGGTGGGGGAAGGGATGGGGCGGAGGGGGGAAGAGGGGAGGGAGGGTGATCGGATAGGGGGAGGGGGGAGGGAGATGGGTATGGGGGAGGGAGAAGGGGAAGGGATGGGGTGTGAGAAAGGGAGAGGAGGAGAGGCGAGGAATGGGAGAGAAATGGACATGGGGTGGAGGGATTAGGAGGTGGAGGCAGAGGGGCAGAGGGAGGAAGACAGCAGGGAAGGAGGAGTTGGGATGGGTGAGAAGAGGAGGTGAGGTGTAGGAGGTGTGGTGTGGCCGTAGGCATGGAAATGGTATGGGGAGAGAGTGTGATGGGGAGGGAATGGAGGGCTTGGGTCAAGACGGATCCTTTTTAATGGTGCTGTACACATGAAATTGTTTGGTATAAAGTCATTGTGCTGGAGAAACTCAACAGGTCTTGGCAACATCTATGGAGCGAAAGAAACAGTTAATGTTTAGAGACTAGTGACTGGAAATAAGTAATAATGTTCATTTAGCAAGCTGATGGAGGCATAGTGGGCTGAATAGCCACCTTCTGCAGTGTCATTAGACTCGAAACATAACTGTTTTTCTCTCCACGTTTGCTGCCAGATTAGCTGAATTTCTCCAGCACTTTCTGTTTATATTTCAGATCTCCTGCATCAGAACTAGTTCGCTTCTATTGAACTCCTTGTTGTTATATTTCAGGAATTATTTGTGCAGCATCTAGCCACATGTGCATACAAAAACAGCAGTTCGGAAAAGAAGGAGCTAACATACAATCACCTGGCTGACTGTGTGGAGAACTCTGAAACATTCCAGTTTCTAGCTGGTGTGTATATCTCAATAACTATTACGAAAATGCGCCTTTTCACTGAGACATTTAGGTGAAGGAAAGACCATTGAGAACAGTGATTGGCTTCAAATAGAGAATGTTTGAAATACAAATAAACTGAAAACAAAAATGCAGGCAATCACAGTGGATCAGGCAGCATCCTTGGGGGGAGAGAGCAAGATAACTTTTCGTGTCTAGATGATTCTTCATTTAAACTGACATGTACCATAAACTTGCTTTCTCTCCATGGATGCTGCCTGACCCGCTGTGATTTCCAGGATTTTTTGTTCTCAGTACAAGTTCCAGAATCCGCAGTAATTTGCTGCTCCTTTACTTTTTACACTACTTTTGACAAACCATAAAAGAACGTAAATAAACATACAGAATGATTTGACAAATGAAGTTCAAAACAGATAAATCTGCCATAGCACATTTTTGGTAGAAAGAAAGGAAGGTCACAGTTTTTGGAAGGTGCACATCTAAGTGGGAGGAACAAAGAAATCTCAGTAAATACACAAATTGCAAGAAGTTGTAGAATTGGTTTGCAAGGTAATTTATTTAAAAATGGGCACTAGCTTTATTTCTAGGGGGTTAGATGTTTGAAGTTATGCCAGACAATATTGGAGTAATCTTATTGCCACATTGTAAAAGAATAAAGAAGAAGTGCAGAGAAGAGACTTATTCTAGAAACACGTGTGTGTTGCACATCAGGAAAGGATTGACAGGCTGGGCCTCTTCGAAAATTAAGATTTGAGGATTTTTTTTCCCTCCATTTTGTCGTATGGGATGTGGATGTTAATGGCAAGGTCAACGTTTGCTGCTCACCTGTAATTGCACTCAAATTGAGTGCATTGTTAAGCTGTTTTAGAGTGTACTTTGAGTTAATTGCATTGTTGTGCATTGCATTTGCAGTTGAATGTAGGCCAGACTAGGAAAGGATGGCACATTCGTGTTGTGTACACTGCCATCTGTATTGTCCAAATATGGAGAGTTCTTTAGAGGCTTATGTAGCTTTAATCAAACAACAGTAGACATCTTCTGGCCTATTTAGAAGAATATTGTAGAGCAAACAAATGTATTTTGTTGCAGCTGTGTAACTGTTTATAGGTTGTAAGAGTAGGCTGTACATTATTCCAAAAGCCTGACGTTGGATCTGTCTCCCTCAAAAGCCTACTTTACTCTTTCACAATGTGTCGTGCTTATTGTGCTCAATCGAGTGGTAACCTTTTCAGACCCTTGCAGTTCCGTATATAGCATCTGCCCCAACCTTGACTTTACACATTCAGACAGCTGTAGGTTTCACATGTATCCCTAAATAATTTGTTTTCAGATTTGCAATAATTTTCTGTGCAAAAAGTAATTGCTTTGAGCTGTCTTCCCGGTGGTTTGAACTACTCTTCTGAACTTTTAATCCATTGTATTTCTGTCATGCAGGATGTTAGCCCTGCTATAGCAATCGCTTTTATCTTTGCATAATCTTTAATCTCAAATCATTACTTATTTCTCTGAATTGTATGCACCAAATTTTCAGCTTGTTTCAGTGGATGTTTGGTTTCAAGGCCCTTCCAAAATCTGTTCTGAATAGATAGATTTTGCCTTCCTTCAGTTCATTAATTAGTTTGGATTTTCTCATTTACCCTCCATAACTGAGTCCAAAGGGAAATAGACTTGCTCATTTCTTCAATTGTGTTACCTGAAGATTGCTTCCTGCTTGATGTGATATCTGTTTTGGTTATTGCGGATTAATCTCTAATGTATGTTTCTTTATTTGCCTTTATTTTTGAAGCTTATTGGCACTTCAGGTTTGTATTGCGTTTAATAATACTGGATAACATATCTGCAAAACCAGTGTACTCACCTCTATCTCATTTACCACATGAAGCACATTTCTTATTCCAATGTAAGACCACAAGGTGTGGAGC
Source organism: Stegostoma tigrinum (assembly GCF_030684315.1). Classification (NCBI taxonomy): domain Eukaryota; kingdom Metazoa; phylum Chordata; class Chondrichthyes; order Orectolobiformes; family Stegostomatidae; genus Stegostoma; species Stegostoma tigrinum. The sequence goes on along the minus strand of NC_081358.1, from coordinate 112,304,379 downwards.
TGGATGAACACAGCAGGCCAAGCAGCCTCAGAGCTTTTGTGCTCCCGAGATGCTGCTTGGCCTGCTGTGTGCATCCAGCTCCACACTTTGTTGTCTCAGATTCTCCAGCGTCTGCAGTTCCCATTATCTCTTATTCCAATGTAACTGACCTTGGGGTTACACCTTTTGTTTACCTTCTGCATGAGCTCACTAAGCCCTGTAAAACTAGCTATTCCTTGAACTTTTGCTTAACTTTTGAATGAGATTGAGGTTCAATACCTTTTTGCTCGGAAGTGAGAATTCTTGGTTAAGAAGTACATTATTAGTTTTCTACTGTTTGAATTCTGGTGTGTTGCAGTGTTGCTTGCAGCACATGTTTAACATGAAGTGCAGTGCCTCCTGTACCATGTTGCTGAATTTCTGTCTGCTGCAAGCAGGGATTTGTCAATGAAGGCTCAGTATTTGACAATATTATGACACTTGTTCCCACGTCCAACTTGAAATTTGTGAGATAGCTATTGACGTAAATGTGTACTTTTCAAGTTTTTTGATCTGAGTTAACAGTTTCCCCAAGAAAGCTTTAGTACTGGAGACTGTTGTACCTCAATTATCTTTTGTTTGGATATATAATTTTCATTTGTTTTTATATGGCTGTGTCCAGCTTCAGCATGTTTTCTGGAAGTGACTTTTTGTTTTTGAATAAAACCATCACTTTTAATAGCTGGGCAACCCTACCCAGGTGACTCTCCTTCTCAGCATTGGCAAAGATTTTGTGTGTCTTTACTAACTGTTACACTGGCTTATCATTTGCCCATTTTGTGATTATGGTGCTTCAGAATTGAATGGTTCTAAAGATCATATGTGCCAAATGTCTCCCCTTAAGATTGGTGTTACCTCTGGACTTCTGCTTCATTCATCATTTGGATGACTTTGTCTAGAGACAGGTCTTCTTTGGACTGCAATATGGTTGAATCAGCAATGCCCATGTTCAGTTATAGAAATAAAAGGCAAAGACTTGTCTGTCAATAGTCCAGTCTCTTTAAGCCACCAGTTGTATTTGTCCTCTAGTGATTAGAAATTGTTAATGAAATCATCTGTAGATTCCCCTGGAAGCTATATTCATCTGTTTAACTCTTGGTCATTAAAAAAATTTCATTAGAGGATTAAATATTTGTCACAGACTTTTGGTAGCTCTTCCACTGTCTCTGTTGCTTTTTATTGATTGAAGAGCAATAACATCTATTTTACGTCTAACCATGCCAGAGTGTATTTACTTATGCAGTTTCTGAACTTGGTTTCCAGTTTCAAAGGTATTTTATGCCCAACAAATTTTTTCACAGGATGCCCAATTTTGTGTTCTATTTGGCTCATTTTGAAATTGAATCTTAATGCTAACACTACTTCCTATTGTGATTGTGCATCCTGTCTTTTTGTTTTGCGATAATGATGGTTCTTCCTCACTTTGCTTTGGAGGATTTTTCTGCTCTTTGCAGAAGATGGAGATGCACAGCTATAGCGGAGTATCCTGAATAAAATTTACACCAGAATCACTTACTACTATAAAAATCCCAACACTTGTTTGTTTTAAATATCTGGTTTTGTTATTTCCTCAACACTTCCTAGATTTTGCAAAATTCTCTCTTGGGCTTATTGGCTCTACTTCGTTCTACCAAGTGTCCCACAGTATCTGTATGCCATGATGGCATTACTTGATCTGAACTAAAAATTTTTAAAATTCTTGCTCCTTCAACTCAAATTACTATACCATTTAACGTTTCTCCCTTTGTACCCGGGATTTTTTTAGTTTTGACTCATGCGTCTCCACGTTCATCCACTCACTGGTTCAACGTGGCCTTCCAGTTTATGATGCAGTCTGCCCTCTTTCACGGAGCCGCAGATTTCTTCAGCTCCAGTACACCTCATAACGGGTCTGAAATTCTTTCTGTCTTTCTCTGAAGTATTCTGTTGTTTCCACTAATCTTTATGTGGTTTGCTGTCTTCAGCAATTAACGGTCTCAGTGTTTCTTGAAGTCTTCTAGGTTACTGACCTACTTGCCTCGTTGGGATTATTGTTGCTGAATTAAATTGTCAGATCTCGCACAAATCACCATGTTGGGTATGCTGTAGTTCAGTGTCTTTTAAATAATGCTCACTGCCTGTCACGGTCCTCACCTTGCCCCCTGCTCTCAGTAACGCTCATTGCCTGTCACAGGGTCCTCTCTTTCCTCACTTCTCTCTGCAAAGACACAGTGGTTGGTCCGTCCCTCAAAATCTTACTTTACTGTCCCACTAAGTCCTTGTGACATCATCACAGTGAGTGCTGTTTATTGGACTCAGTCTGGTATTAACTCTTAGATCCTTCCAGACCCATTTACAACAATCCCCTTCTCTAGGGGAAATAACCTATACGACATATGTGAAACAAGTGGGAATTTTCCAGCATTCCCTTCAGTGGTATTTTTATGGATGACTATAAAAAGAGCTTTTTAATCCAAATTGTTTAATTGAATTTAAATTCCACAAACTGCAGGAGTGGGATTTAAATCAATCTCATCGAGGAATTAGCCTGGGTTAGTAGCTCAGGTGACATTATCATTATGCCATCGTCTTCTGTTTAATTAATGGGGATCTTAAAGTGATGTAAGGTTTTGTTAGGGAGGAAAGAGCTGTTCCTTTTGTGGGACAGAGTGTTCCTTTTGTGGGACAGAGTATTACTAGAGGCCATCAACATTAGAGAGTCACCAAGAAATTCGAGATATTCAGGAGAGATGTCTTTACCCTGTGAATGATGAAAATGTGGACGGTGAACAGGATAGATGCATTTAAGGGGATAGTGTACAAATGTGAGGGGGAACAGAATAGGGAGTTGTAATGATAGATTTTGATGAACGAGGTGGGAAGAGAGTCGAGGAGCAAATCACCTGCATGGATGGGTTAAGCTGAGTGGCCTGCTTCTGAATTTCATCCTGTATAATTTGGAGTGTACTGCACAAAAGACCTAAAAAGATTTGGATCAAAATTTTGAAGTGGATAAGAAATTGGCTAAAGGACAGAAGTCGGTACGTATTTGTTAGAGAGGGGTTTTATGAGAGGTAGAAGAGAAAAGGGCATGCTATGTCCAGATATAGTTCTTGAGACCCCATAGTGTAGGGGAGAGTTTACATAGAGCTAGAATACAGATAATGCATGTGTGAGGAAGTACAAGAATGAATTCAATCGAGATCTCTGGGTAACAGCGGCAGATGAAATGAGCCTTTGCAAATCCTGTCCACATCTGAGACTAAGTTATAGTAAAGCACAAAGTCTTAAAAGTTCACAGTTGATGGAGTTCAGGAAACAATGAGATTGCTGCTTGAGGTTGCACAGATTAGCAGTTGAAGCCAAGTTTGCTGTTAAGGAACACCAAAGTACATGCCCTTGGAGTCTCAAAGACCAGTTTTCAGGGATGAATCCATAACCCCATCTACCTGAAGCTGTTCAAACAGCAGCAGTAAAGAAAACCTTTTCCAAAGCTTCTGGTAGGAAAGTGAGAAATTTAAGTAAAAATAGAACTGAGCTACTTGATCTTCCTGGGATAAGCTGTCATAGCTGAGGACAGAAGATGATTCACTTTCCTGGTCTAGGTCAGTTCACATTGTCAATTCCTGAGCTGAACTACTTCAGAATTACATATACTGCCTTACCTAGATAGTCTACAGAGGGGTTTATGATGTATGTCGGAAGGTCATTTCATAGAACTGCTCTGAGGAAGGGTCACTGACCCAAAACGTGAACGATGTTTGTCCTGAAGAATTTTTTGAAAAGTTGGGAGTGCTCACTCGGCTGTCCATACAATTAAGATTAGCAGGTTCCCTTTCCATGAAAATTATTGGTGAACCACGTTGATTTTGTTTCACAGTTCAGTCTTTATGGCATTGTTATTTCTTCATTAAAGTCAATCTGGTAAAGCATACCTGGTGCAGTGCAAAATGGATCACCCATTACTTTTGCCTTACTATCCAAGACTCTTACCTCATACTGATAGAAATTATGATTAATCAGTCACATTCGAAAGTAATGATTTGAAGTACATCTGCTTTAACAAGGCAATAATTAACTGTTGCAGATATATTACCAAAGAAGATCTTAGCAAGTGAATACCTGAAGATGCTCGAGGAGGAGAAAGGAGGAGGAGGAGGTGGTGATGAAGAAGGTGATGACGGAAATGACGAGGACCGTGATGAGGATGAAGATGAGGATGAAGAGGAAAATGAATCTTAAAGAAAGTTGCAAAGTGCCCTTTCACTACCAGCATTTCACTGGTGATTGTACAAAAGCTGCAATATGCAGCAAGAGGAAACCTCAATACCCAGGACTATAATGTACTTTGGGATGAATCGGCACAAACCTGCATATGCAAAAGTTGTAAATTCCAAAACATAAGTAACTGTGAAGAACTGAGTAATGATCAAATAGGAAGTCTGGAGTTAGCGTTAACAGTTCCTTCAGTTCAATGATAGGAAACTGCTGTTTTTATTTTGAAAAGACATGAGTTTTTTTTTCCCTTCCTGGTTGTGTTATTGGTAAATAACAGGACAAACTTGGTATAATATTGTGTAAATATGTGAAATATACTTTTGTATGTTTGGAAAAATAAAGATACAAATGTATTACTGGATTGAGATCATTTAATGACTGAATTAGATACTGGGTGGTTTAAAAAGTGCTCCATTTTATAGTTTCTAATTTTTAGTCTGAATTGAGTGCTCTTACTCTCCAAGTGCGACTATCCTCTGGGAGTGCAAGATCACTGATCTATTCAATGTTTGTAAAAATGTTTTTGTTTGAAAGCAAATACCAGGCATATATTCAGAATTTGTGCTAAACCTTTTCCTAATTTCTCAATGTAGGAATAGGCAGCTGCACTATATCTTTTGAATTGTAGAGATCTGATTATCAAGCAGTGGAATTTCCCACATTGTGGCTAGAACATGCCTTAGTGCAACGTGCTACTTTGGATGTGTCTTGTTCAGTTAGCAAAACCACTGTCCAAACTTAAAAGTTTGTACAGGTGAAGATAGCCAGCCAGTCTGGACAGAGTGCCTCACTTGTGTTTCCTACATTAATATTAGCATTTTGTGGACACCTAGTTTAATCACACTTTATCCAACTCAACCATTCTGCTTACACATGGTTGTCTTGATCTAACTACTGTACTTATACCAGGAAAGCGAAACTTCTTGCACAAGAATCTCAAAGCTCTGGAAACATGTAGGAATGATATGTTAGATATGTGACATAAAATGTGTCACCTACAGGCTGTTTTCACAGGTTTGTACGAAGTCATACTCTCTACACGCATGTGCAAACAGCTAAATGTTTTATTCACTTATGGGATGTGGATTTTTTTACTCACTGGTTGTGGGTGTCACTGCCTCGGTCAGTATTTGTTGCTCCCCACAAGGAGGTGGTGATGAGTTGCTGTATAGAACTGCTGAAGTCCATCTGGTGATGTAAAGCTTTTTCACTGAAGTTGGTGGAGGTTGGGAATGCTCTGCCTAGGAGGGGTAGAGGTTGAGGCAGAAAACTTCACAATCTTTTGTGTTCATTCAAGTACCTTTTTAAGTTTCATAATATTCAAAGGTATGGGTCTAGAGCAGGAAAGTGGGACTCGTGAATGTAGTCATGTTTTCACAGTTCAGACTTAATGGGCTGAAGGGCCTCTTCTGTGCTGTATGAATCAAGTGGGCTGCTTTCTTTTGGGTAGAGTCAAGCTTCTTGAGTGTTGTTGAAACTGCATGCATCCAGGTAAATGGAGAATATTTCATCACACTTCTCGCCTGTGTCTCGTAGATTGTGGACGGGTTTTGAGGAGTTAGGAAGTGAGTTACTCATGACAGATATTGCAGCCTCTGATTTATTTCTGTGGCTGGTCCAGAACAATTAGTAGTCAATGGTAACCTTTCAGCATGTTGAGAATGGGGAATTCAGTGATGGTTATGCCATTGAATGTCAAGGAGTGACGATTGGCTTCTCCCTTGTTGGAGATGTTATTGCCTGGCTAGCCACTTGTTGATGTAAACCTGAAACTTGTCCATGTCATGTTGTCTTTGGATATAGCCTGCTCTAGTATTTGAGAAATTGTAAATGAATGTAAGAAATCTACCTCATTTTTAAATACTTCAGTTAATTAGCATTCACAATTTACTGGGGTGGAGAATTTCAGATATTTAATACCCTTGAGGAAAATAAATTGCTTCACATCACAGTTCATGAGGATAGATGAGTCCCCTGGGCCAGACAGGATATACGCAAGGGAGGTGAAAGAAGAGATTGCTGTCCCTTTGGCAATGATCTTTGTGTCCTCACTGTCCACTGGAGTAGTACCAGAAGATTGGAGCGTGGTAAATGTCATTCCCTTGTTCATGAAACAGAATAGGGATAATCTTGGAAATTACAGACAGGTCAGTCTTATTTCTGTGATGGGCAAATTATTGGAGAGGATTCTGAGAGGTAGTATTTATGATTATTTGGAAAAGAACACTTTGATTAGAAATAGTCAGCATAGCTTTGTGAGGGGAAGGTCATGCCTCTGAAGCCTTATTGAATTCTTTGAGGATGTGACAAAACACATCAATGAAGGTAGAGCAGTGGATGTGGTATATATGGATTTTAGCCAGGCATTCAATAAAGTTCCACATTGTAGGCTCATTCAGAAAGTAAGGGGGCATAGGATTCAGGGAAATTTAGCTGTCTGGATACAAAACTGGCTGTCCAATAGAAGACAGAGGGTGGTAGTAGATGGAAAGTATTCAGCCTGGAGCTCGGGGACCAGTGGTGTTCCACAGGGATCTGTTCCAGGACCTGTGCTCTTTGTGACCTTTATAAATGACTTGGATGAGGAAGTGGAAGGGTGGGTTAGTAAGTTTGCTGACGGCACAAAGGTTGGTGGAGTTGTGGACAGCATGGAGGGCTGTTGTAGGTTGCAACAGGATATTGACAGGATGCAGAGCTGGCAAAGAAGTGGCAGATGGAATTCAACAGAGAAAAATGTGGTGATTCATTTTGGAAGATCAAATTTGAATGCCAAATATAGGGTTAATGGCAGGATTCTCGGCAGTATGGTGGAAGAGAGGGATCTTGGGGTCCACATACATAGATCCCTCAAAGTTGCTACCCAAGTTGAGGGTTGTAGAGAAGGTGTATGGTATGTTGGCTTTCATTGGCAGGGGAATTGAGTTGAACAGCCGTGAGGCTATGCTGCAGCTCTATAAAACTCTGGTTAGATCACACTTGGAATATTATGTTCAGTTCTGGTCACCTCAGGAGAGGAAAGATGTGGAAGCTTTAGAGAGGGTGCAGAGGAGATTCACCAGAATGTTGCCTAGACTGGAGGGCAGGTCTTATGAGGAAAAGTTGAGAGAGTTAGGACTTTTTTCATTGGCGCTAAGAAGGATGAGGGGTGACTTGATGGAGGTGTACAAACTGATGAGAGGCATAGATAGACTGGATAGTCAGAGACTTTCTTCCAAGGCAAAAATGATTATTACCAAGGGACATAATTTTAAGGTGATTGGAGGAAGGGATAGGGGAGATGTCAGAGGTAGGTGTGTGGAATGCGTTGCTGGCAGTGGTAGTGGAGTCAGATACTTTAGAGACTTTTAAGCAACTCTTGGACAGGCACATGGAGGATAGCAAAATGTAGGGTATGCAAGTTAGATTGATCTTAGTAGGATAATAGGTCAGTAGAACATCGTGGGCTGAGGGGTTACCGTGCTGTCCTGTTCTATGATCTATAAATGGGGGTTCCATCATTCTGTAACTATGCCCCCTAATTTGAGACTCCCCACGTGGAAATATCTTCTCAACTCAAGGCCCATCAGAAACCTGTATGTTTCAATAAGATCATTGCCTATTCTTCTAAACTCTAATGAATAAATAACTAAACTGCTTAGCTATTCTTGATAAGTCAACCCCTTCATCCCAGGGATCAGCCCAGAGAATACCTTCTAAATTATCTCCAATGCCCATGCAACATTTCTGAAATGGAGATCAAAGTTATACCATACTCCAGATGTGACCTCATCAACACCCTGTACAATTATAAAAGACTTCCCTATTTTTAAACTCCAATTCACTTGCTGCATCTGCTTGCTAACTTTGTGTTACATGCTCAAAACCTCTGATCACTCTGTTTAGCACTTGTTTGGAATCCCTCCATCTAAATAACAGTTTGAGTTTTAATTCTTCCTATCCAAGTGCATGTTCTCATATTCCCTGAATTGAACACCACCTTCCAAATTCTTGCCCACTCAACCTAGCTACATCCCCTTTTAGATTGTTTATGTCCTCATCACAAAATGCCCTCTCACCTATATTTATCTCATCACCAAATACATTGCATCCTGCCCCCTTTTACAAGTCATTAATACAGACAGTAAATCACAATCATATAGGCCCTAGCACTGCTCCTTGTGGGATTAGTAAAGAGAGATGTAAAGACCATTAATCCCAACTATCTGTCTTTTGTGCATTAAACAATCCTCACCCCGTGCTGATACATTACCCCTAATACTGTGAACTTCCATATTATGAAGTAATAATGCCTTCTAGAAATCAAATACACTGGCTCATCAGTTCTGCTTGTTATGTCCTCAAAGAATTCTAACAAATTTATTTAAAATGGTTTCCCTTTCACAAAACCATGTTGACTCTGATTGTAATATGTTTTTCTAAATGCTTTGCTATTTCTGCCTTAAAATAGACTCTAGCATTTTCCCAATACCAGACTCAGACTGTCTCGTCTATTGTTTCCTGCTTCTGTCTCCTCCGCCCCATCTTGAACAGGGGTGCCATATTAAAGTTTTACAATTGCTGGAACCTTCCCAGAATCCAATGATTTCTGGAATATTTTGACCAATGTCTTAACTATCTCTGCAGCCACTTCCTTTAAAACCCTTAAATGCAGGTCTCCTTTCAGTCCCATTTGTTAAATACTTTGTCTCATCTGGTAGAGAGATAATGGGAACTGCAGATGCTGGAGAATCTGAGATAACAAAGTGTGGAGCTGGATGAACACAGCAGGCCAAGCAGCATCTCAGGAGCACAAAAGCTGACGTTTCGGGCCTAGACCCTTCACCTTCTGATGAAGGGTCTAGGCCCGAAACGTCAGCTTTTGTGTTCCTAAGATGCTGCTTGGCCTGCTGTGTTCATCCAGCTCCACACTTTGTTATCTCACCTGGTAGATACTGCTGCAAGGCCTTTCCTCCCATTAACACCTTGCTTATCTTCATAGTGTCCTCCACCATTAAGACCAATGCAAAATATTAGCTTAGATTATCTGCCATTGCCCTGTTCCCCATTAATTCTCCAATTGCATTTTGCAAGGATCACACAAATATTTTAATTAGTCTCTTTTTATACACACACGTTGTTTGTTTGCAAATTTCCTACCAATTTAATTGCAAATCAATTTTCTTACTCTCTGTTGGCTTTCTGGTCATCTGCTGCTGACTCCTAGAAAAGAAATTCCCAATCCCCTGACCCACCACTGTTTTTCACCACGTTGTATGCCTTAATTTTTGATTGGATACTCCCCTTGATTGCCTCAGTTAACCACAGGCAGTTGGAACTTCTCAGTTCTCCTTTTTGACCAGAATAAATTTTGGCTGAACATTTTGAAATACCTGTTTGGTCTACTTTCCCAGCCCACTTTCAACAACTCTTCTTCACACGTTTGTAATTACCCTCATTTAAGTTGAGGACACTAGTTTGAGACCCGAATTGGTCTTCCTTTAATCATGCTGTGATTGCTACCCCTAGAGGATCGTAAGAAGTTTCCTTATTAATCGTACCTCATTACACATTGCTAGATCTAAAGTTCCCTGTCCCTGACGCACTCTACAAATTTGCTTTCCCTTACTGTTAGCTTTGCCCATCTCGTCAATATGCAGATTAGAATCACCGGTGTGCCCTTCTTAAAAACCTCTAATATTTCCCAGTTTATATTTAGTCATACAGTAAGGTAACTTTGTGGAGACCTATAAATGACTACTATCCATGACTTCTTTCCTTTGCTATTCCTTATATCCACACAAACTGATTTCACACTGTGATCTATATCCCTACTCACTTCCACACTGATACTTTCCTTTAACACCTACCTACCTCTTTTTCCTTTTTACCTAATCATTCAGGACAGTGAATAACCTTAGAATTCCCAGTCTTGTTCACCTCTGTAATAGCTATTAAGTCATGGTCACAAATTTCAATTTGCAACGTCGTCCTCTATGTTGTTGTTACAAATAGTATGCAGAGATTATGAGACCTAAGCTTTGACTTTTTGATGAAGGGTCTACGCCTGAAACGTCAGCTTTTGTGCTCCTGAGATGCTGCTTGGCCTGCTGTGTTCATCCAGCTTCACACTTTGTTATCTTTGACTTGTTGCTGTTTATTCCGGTTCTAATTTCTGCTGTCTCTTCTGTGTATCTTTTGTACTCTTTTCTGTCACACTTTCATAACCAGCCACTCTGGGCCATTGCCATCATTTATTTTTGATTCTTTAAACCTCCCTTCATTTGACATCAGCCCAATTATAGTTCTATCTACATCCCTAATTATATGATTCACCAGGACATGGTACTAAACGTTGTGCAATCATCGGCAAACATTCCCATTTCTGACTTTGTGATGGAGGGAAAGTCATTGATGAAGCAACTGAAGATGTTTGGGGCCTAGGACACTACCCTGAGCAACTCCTGCAGAGATGTCCTGGAACTGAGATGATTGACTTCCAAAAATCATAACCATCCCCGCCTTGTGTTAGGTATAACTCCAAACAGTGAAGCAGTCCCTCCTGATCCATACTGATTCCATTCACTACAATTTTTCAGTTGAAGGGTATTGTTGGCCTGATGCAATATCCGTGTCTATGTGAAGGACAGTCACACTCGCCTCACCTGTGGAAACAAGATCTTTTATCCATGTTTGGACTAATGCTGTAATGATGCCTGGGGCTACGTGGTCTTGGCAAAATCCAGACTCAGCAGTGAGCAAACTATTATTTTTAAAAAAGCCACTTGATAACCCAGTTGACAGACCCGTTCATCACTATGCAAATAACAGGGAACGGCCTGAGAGTACCTAGGTCGGATTTGACCTGCTGATTTTGCACAGTACGTACCTGAGCAATTTTTCACATCAGTGTTCTATCTGTATTCGGCTATGGACGTGGTTATGTCTGGAGTACAATTCTTTGGTACTGGAAAGTTGTTGGGCTCCACAGCCTTTGTGGTAGCAGCCAGCTATTTCTTGATGTTACACAGAGCAAACTGAACCAATTGAAGGCCGGTATCTCTATTCTAGAGGATGCCAAGATGGTTGTCCAATCAATCGCGACTGAAGACTATGGCAATAAAATGTGAGGCTGGATGAACACAGCAGGCCCAGCAGCATCTCAGGAGCACAAAAGCTGACGTTTCGGGCCTAGACCCTTCATTTATTTAACCAAAGTTGATTCCCTAGTTTGCTGATAATGGTAAAATGCAGATATGCTCTGCCATGAGGTTATAGATTATGGTTGAATGCAATTCTACTGCTGATGGGTGTCATGAATCTTGAGAAACCCTGTGAATGATGGACTTCACCAGTGCATAGCTCATTTAAAAATACAGGTATGGATGGTGAGTTTTGTTGTTACATATTTTGGCATGGGTAAGTGAATTCGTAATTTGTGATTTCACAGATACACAGGATTTACTGTACATTCATTCAGTATGGTGAAAGAGATCCTCAGTGTAGAAGTGGTACTTTGTTTTTCTTTATTTACTAACGAGATGAGGGCAGCACTGGCTAGGCAGCATTTATTGCCCATCCCTAATTGCCCAGAGAGCAGTTCAAAGTCAACCCCAAGTATGGCGCACTGACCTCTACATTGCTGAAGCCAAGTGCCAACTCTCCAACACCTCCTCCTACCGCCCCCTTCATCATGACACCAACCCCGACCACCAAACCATCATCTCCCAAACCATCCACGACCTCATCACTTCAGGTGACCTCCCATCCACAGCCTCCAATCTCATTGTTCCCCAACCCCGCACCACCTGCTTCTTTCTCCTTCCCTAAATCCACAAACCTGACTGTCCTGGTCGGCCCATTGTCTTCACCTGCTCCTGTCCCACCGAACTTATCTCTACCTACTTCAACTCCATTTTCTCCCCTTGGTCCAGGAATGCCCTACCAACGTCTGTGACACCACCCATGCCCTCCACCTCCTCCAAAACTTCCAATTCCCTGGTCCCCAACACCTCATCTTTACCATGGACGTCCAGTCCCTATACACCTGCATTCCCCATGCAGACGGCCTAAAGGCCCTCCGCTTCTTCTTGTCTCGCAGGCCTGTCCAGTCCCCCTCCACTGACACCCTCATCCGCTTATCCAAACTCATCCTCACCTTCAACGACTTCTCTTTCAATTCCTCCCACTTCCTACAAAGGGGTGGCCAAGGGTACCTGCATGGGCCCAAGCTATGCCTGCCTCTTTGTAGGTTATGTGGAACAGTCCTCTTCCTTAGCTACACCTAAACCCCAACTCTTCCTCCTTTACATTGATGACTGTATCAGTGCCGCCTCGTGATCCCATGAGGAGCTCGAACAGTTCATCCACTTCACCTACGCCTTCCACCCCAACCTTAAGTTCACCTGGACCATCTCCAACACATCCCTCACCTTCCTGGACCTGTCTGCCTCCATCTGAGGCAACCAGCTAGAAACTGATATCCATTTCAAGCCCACTGACTCCCACAGCTACCTAGAATACACCTCCTCCCACCCACCTTACTGCAAAAATGCCACCCCCTATTCCCAATTCTTCACCTCCACTGCATCTGCTCCCAGGATGAAGCATTCCACTGCCGACCACCTCAAAAGTCCTCATTTTTCAAGGACCACAACTTCACCACACCTCCCCCCTGACAATGGTCGAGAGAACACCCTCGACCGTGTCTCCCACATTTCCTGCAACTCATCCCTCACACCCCCTCCCCACAATAACCACCAACCTCCAGATCCAATGCATCATCCTTTGACACTTACGCCAACTGCAATCCGACCGCACCACCAAAGACATTTTTCCCTCCCCACCCTTATCAGCTTTCCGGAGGGACCACTCTCTCCAGGACTCCCTTATGCACTCCACATTCCACTCCAGCCCCACCACACCCGGCCCCTACACCTCCCCCCTCACCCCCAAGACTTTCCACATCACGATGTTTACCTGCACATCCGCTGATGCAGTATACTGCATCCACTGTACCCGTTGTGGCCTTCTCTACATCGGGGAAACCAGGCAGAGGCTTGACGACTGCTTTGCGGAACACCTACGCTCGGTTCACACTAAACAACTGCACCTCCCAGTCATGAACCATTTCAACTCCCCCTCCTCTTCCACCCCTGTCCATCTTGGGCCTCCTGCAGTGTCACAACGATGCTACCTGAAGGTTGCAGGAACAGCACCTCATATTCCGCTTGGGAACCCTGCAGCCCAATGGTATCAATGTGGATTTCACAAACTTCAAAATCTCCCCTCCCCCCACTGCATCCTAAAACCAGCCCAGCTCATCCCCACCTCCCTAACCTGTCCTTCCTCTCACCTATCCCCTCCTTCTACCTCAAGCCTCACCGCCATTTTCTACCGACTAGCCTCATCCTGCCCCCTTCACCTGTCTGTCTTCCCTAGACTGACCTATCTCCTCCCTGCCTCCCCATCTACACTCACCTTTACTGGCTCCATCCCCACCTCTTTGACTTGTCTGTCTCCTCTCCACCTATCTTCTTCTCTATCCATTTTCTATCCGTCTCCCCCTCTCTCCCTATTTATTTCAGAAACCCCTTACCCTCCCCATTTCTGAAGAAGGGCCTAAGCCCGAAACATCAGCCACCCTGCTCCTCTGATGCTGTGTTCGTCCAGCTCTAAACTTTGTTATCTCACATTGTTGTGGGTCTGGAGTCACATTAGGCCAAAGCAGAAATACATCCGCCACAGTTGATGGTGAGGACAAAGTCATTTGCACATTTCCCCATTTAAGATCCCTCACCAACTGGAGTAGATCCAGTCCAACAGCCTGTGTCCTTCAAGACTTGGCCAGCTCAGTCAGCAGTTGGGCTACTGAGACACACTATGATGGGCAATGAAATCCCCCATCCTGAGTCCAATCTGTGCCCTTGTCACCTTCAGTGCTTCTTTCAATTAATATTCATCCCTGAGAAGAACTTAATCAGCTGATGCTATGGGTGTTACATGTTAATCAAAGCAGGTTTCCTTGTCCGTGTTTGACCTTAAGCCATGAGCTTCATGGAATCTGGAGTCAACGTTCAGGACTTTCAGGGTAATTCTCTTCCAACTGTATTCCACTACATGACAACCTCTGGCACATCTCACCTGTTGGTAGGACATGAAGGGTAGGGTTACAATAGAACAGCAATGATGTTTAGGATATTGTCTGTAAGATCTATCGCCATAAGATGTGGTGTCAGGTTGTTGCTTGACTCGTCTGCTGGGGGCAGCTTAACAGATGCCAGACATTAATAAGAAGGGCCATGCAGGGTCGACAAAATTGTGCATGCTGTTGGCATTGCTGGTGCCTTGGTTGATCACTGATATCCCGTCTGACCAGCTACAATCCCCTTTTAAGGGCTTTGTAGCAATTAGAAACAACCGAGCAGGACTTGGGACAGAGGATGAATAACCAGGGGAGCTCACCAAGTTTTTGATTGCTTCCCCTGCACCTGAGTAGCATGCTCAGCCATTTTGGTGGACGGTGAAGAGTCAACCATTGTGCTGTGCATTTGAAATGACATGTCAGCCTGAGGCAGCTAAAGAAAGCAGAATTTTCTTTTCAAAAGAACGATGTAGTAAAAGCCTATCTGCTTCACCAATCAATGTGGTTTTATGATCACTATTAGACTAGCTTTTAATTCCAGATTCATTAATTGAACTCAAATTTCACTACCTACCGGTGCCATATTCAAACCCACATTCCCAGAGAATGCGTGTGTGTTTGGATTACCAGTCCCACGGCAACACCACAAACTGCATGTTCTCATATAAAGAGGAATTATGCATGTAATTACTAGGATATGGAATTGATTTAATCTGCTTTTCATAGAAGTTGAAACAGTTTTGTAGTTTTCTGTAATGTAGAAACATGGCTGTTTATATCAAAGACATTGCAGACTCCAGTCACCCATGTGATCCTAGAGCTAAGAGACCTGATATAGCCAACCCTAATCAAGTTATATCAGAAGAAATGAATGAAGCTTTGTGTCAAATAAATGTTAGGTTATCAGTGGAAGCACATATGGTCTTGTGAAGCAGGAGCAGACCTTTTTACTGTTGTAAGGTGTCTTATGAATTCAAGGTGGTAACTAAAAATCTGATTAGACTAATAACAGAGGTAGTTAACAGGTTAGTAGGGCTTTGCATTGGGGTTTGATTGTCAGGAAGGGCTTTAAAATAGTTCTGTACTTAATAAAATACATGAAGCATACAACTTGATAAGATAACTTGTAGTTTTAAAAAGTGAGAAATGATTACAAAACAAAAATGGAAATCCCTTGTTTGAGGTTAGTAAACTTCCATGTAAGTTACCATTCAAAAGAGAGTGCATGTTTCTATAGAGATTAGAAGTGAATGTGTGAAAACACTAACCAAGGGCCATTCTTCCAGAGCTTTTTTTCATACAGGCAAGGTATCAACAGTTGTTACATAAAGGGGTTTAAATTAGAAATGTAATTTGCAGATTAAAGAAAGTAAAAACACCCTCATTAAAAAAAAAGACTTCTGCCCTTCTTTAAGTCATTCATTGAATGAGGACATCACTGAGGGCAGTTAGGAGTCAACCACATTGCTGTAGGTCTGAAGTCACATGGTCAGACCAGGTAAGGATGGCAGTTTCCTTTCCTAAAAGGGCATCAGTAAACCAGATAGGTTTTTCCTGACCATCAACAATGGATTCATGGTCATCATTAGGCTCTTCACTCCTGATTTTTATTGTATTCAAATTCTACCATCTACCATGGCAGGATTCAAACCCAGGTCCCCAAAACATTCCCTGGATCTCGATCAACAGTCCAGTGATAACGCCAATAGGCCATTGTCTCCCCATTAATGTCTCTTGCGGGAACAAGTAAATCTGAATTGCCTTCAGTTCTTTAGAGATTTGAATCTTCGAGTGTGCGCCAAAAACAAAAGATGCAGATTTAAGCTAAAACTTAATGAAAATTTCTGTTTCTAAGGTCCCAGCTACATCATGTTCCAGTGAAAAGCTAGTGTGTTAGAGAGCTTCCTTTATTGTGTATATTTGCTCACAGAAGCAGGCAGTCAGTAATTCAGTTTAAGAACAGAAGCAGTTGCAATTCATGGAGCCAAAGGAGCAAAAGAGACAATGTTAGCAAGACCTACACTTTAAGCAGAGGAAAGACTAACATTCACTGCACAGGACAGGTGAGGGAGCACAAATTCAGATGACAGCATTCGAGAGAGAAAGGCTGGACAATTTGGCTAGCTTCGAGATAGAAGAAATTTAAATAACCTTCACTGAAAATAAACAATTAACTTGAATGCAGTGAAGCCAAAACTTGAGCTAAAATAGCTTGTTTTAAAGCCTTACAACTGAAAGGTTGAAGAACTGCTTAACCAAAAGCAATTGGAAGGGTCACCATGAAATTTCGTACTTCAGATTAGACAGAACATGGAGGAGAAATTAAAGTGAATTCTTATAAGCTACAGTATCTTAAATGAAATTCAAAAGTAACTGAAGACTTAAAGTAGAGGCAAGTCTTCTTGCATTAATTTTGTTTTATTTATAAAATAGGCTGAGTAAAAATGTGAAATCTTTCAGATTAGTAGATATTCAAATTTAAACATTAACATATCTGCACAGCTTGTAACAAGTTATGTGAAACCTATTCAACAGAAACAACAGAAGATACTAGAAGCAAAACTGTGTGGCTGAGAACCAAAAGGGAGACAGTAAGTTAAGTGGACTGCAGTTAAAAGTCAATTGGAAAGTACAACTGAAAATGCTATGAAGTAATTACCTGAAGTTTATGCATAATTTTATTTTCTAATATATTTGCTGCAATTGCTGACAAAGTATCCTGTTTCATTAATTGGTTTTAATCTTTTCAGTCGAGAATTAAGAATGACAAACTTCGCAGAAGAGACTGATCAAAATTGTGCAATAGATGAAAAAGTAACTTTCAGCAGCTTCTGACAGTGTCATTCAGGTCGCTCAAGGAGATAAAGAGGCAAATGGAAGTTCAGGTATAGAACTGCTGTGAGATTAGAACATTGGGTGACAGTGGATTAAATCGTTACCAATAACCTAGATTCAGTTGTAGGGAGCAGCTTTATAAAGTTTGTAGATAAGAAGGAAATGACAACATAATTCACAACAGGTACTGTAGAAATAACAAGTTGTAGAGCTGGATGGAACACAGCAGGCCAAGCAGCATCAGAGGAGGAGGAGGAAAGCTGACGTTTTGGCTCTGGACCCTTCTTTAGAAAAGATTTTGGAATGATGGATAACATGTGTCAAAAGGTCAAGAGGGCACCCAAAACTCAACTCAAGAATGCTGTCAAGACAGACAACGGAAGCCCTCAACTTCAATCATGACAAGTTGAAAACACTGGATGATAACTGATGCAAGTGGAAAACACTAGTTGATAACTGATACAAATGGAAATACAAGCTGTGGTACTGGGAATTTCCAAAATCAGGCACCAACTCCACAATCAAAACGTTAGGAAAGATCATCCTACACCACCAGCAAGAGACAACTTCAGGAAAGGCAAGTGTAGCAGACTTTGCTTTTTGAGAATTGACATGTTCAATCATCAACTCTAATGGATGATCTCAATTGACCTCTCATGATGGCGTGTCAGATAAAAGGATGCGAACAAGTAATTTATCTACAATTAGGTCTTCAAAGAATACATGAACTGGGTTAAAATATATAAATCTGATGATTAGCATCCCTTAATATATTGGGAAATTTGATACCAATTAAAGGTTTCTGGGAAAAATAATGGTTTTGTGATTTGTTTCTGAAAACAACTCACTTTTTTGTTAATTTATCCAGCTTTATCAAATACCTCAAATTTACCCTCTTCTCCAAATCTCAATGATCCTAATACAAAGAGCTAAGGGATTTAACTTCAGTTGCAAAGTTTGGAGAAGTTAGTCTTATTATAAGAACATAGGAGTAAAAATGTTTTACTGCAATTACAGTGTCTTAGTGAGATCACAGCTGGAATGCCAGAGAAAGTGGTGGATGCAGGTACGGTAATAACATTTGAAAGATCTTTGGATAAGTTCTTGAATAGGAAAGGTTTGAGGGATATGAGCCAAACACAGGCAAGTGGGACTAGTTCAGTTTGGGAACATGACCAGGACGGACTGTTTAGACCGAAAGATCTTTCCCATGCTCTATGACAATGACAGTGCAGAATTTTGGGTTTCATTGTCAAATATACCTTTGGTGGTGCAAACTAAATTCTGGGATGGTGCAATTATCCGATTGTCCAACAAGGCAAGGTTAAATAAACAAGACTGATATTCTCTGGAGATAGGAAGAATGAAAGGTCACTTTCAAAAGTTAATTGGAGTAGACTGTTTGTAGGTTAAAGGATGTCAGACAGGCAGGAGACGTTCAAGAGTATGATGCCAAGACTTCAAAGATATTTTGTTCCTGTTAGAGTGAAGGGTAAGTAAGTCTGGTAAGATTAAGGAACAATGGATGAATACAAATATTGAGGTTCTAGTCAAGAATAAAAGATAATCTTATTTTAGATATAGACAACTTGGTTCAATTAAATCTGTTAATCAATATTGAGTGTACAAGCATTCTAAAGAGAGAAATCAGGAAGGCAATGAGGGGATATGTGATAGCATTGGCAGATAAGTTTAAGGATAATTCAAAGATATTCTATAAATACTTTAAGAACACAGGATAACTAGATCGGGGATACGGCATCTTAAAGATCAAGGAAGTTGTCTTTGAGTTGCACCCCAGGAGATGGGAGATACTAAATGAATACTTTGCATTAGCTTTCACAGCAGAGAAAGAAATGGAGTCTGGAGAATGCAGAGAAATAAAATTTGTTTTAAAAATAGTTCACACTACAGAAAAGGAAGTTCATAAGGTCTTAGAGAATATAAAGGTGGATAAATCTCTGGGACCTGATCTAATGTATCCCAGAACATTGTCAGAAGGGAGGAAATTATGAGACCCCTTGCAGAAATATTTGCATCATCTATAGCTTTGGGTGAGGTGTCCAATGACTAGATGATGGCTAATGTTGTACCTTTGTCTAAGGAAGAACCAGGGAACTATAGACTTGAGAGTCTATAGTGAATTGTTGGAGGTGATTATAAAAGATCGGGTTTAAGGACACTTAGAAGGTCAAAAATTGATTACGGACAGTCAGCATGGTTTTGTGTGAGGAAAATCATGTCTCTCAAATTGCATTTTTTGAGAAGTTACCAAAAAGCATGATGGTGGCAGTGCAGTTGACGTTGTTTATTTGGATTTTAGTACAGCCTTTGACAGGGTTCCATATGTAGACTAATTAGTAAAGTTAGGTCACATGGGATTCAGTGTGAGCTTGCCAATTGAATACATGTTTTGCATACAACAGAAGACAGTGTGTTGGGAGAAGGTTGCTTTTTGGGCCAGAGACCTGTGGTCAGTGGTATTCCCTAAGGATCGTTGGTCATCTCTATAAATGATTTGGATGAGAATATAGAAGGCATGGTTAGTAAGCTTGCAGATGACACCAAAATTGGCAGCATAATAGAGTGTGAAGAAGATTTTCTAAGATTACAGACGGGTCTTGATCAAATGGGTTAATGGGCTGAAAAAAAGTGAGTTATTGTATTTTCATACAACAAACAAGGGTAGGGCTTATACAATTAATAGTAGGTCCTTGGGTTGTGTTGTAGAACAGATGGATTGAAGTTTGTGTCACATAGATAGGATGGATAAAAAGGCATTTGGCACACTTGCCTTTGTTGTTCAGTTCTTTGAATGTAAGAGTTCAGCAGTCATGTTGAGGTTATACAGGACATTAATAAGGCCTCTTCTGGAATAGCATGTCCAGTTTTGATTTCCCAGTTATAGCAAGGATATTATCAAGCTGGAGAGGGTTCAGAAGAGATATACCAGGATATTGCTGGATATGGAAGGTCTGAGTTATAAGGAAGGGCTGAATAGATAGACTCTCTTTTACTGGAGTGTGGGAGGTTGACAGGCAACTTGATAGGAGTTTATAAAATAATGAGGTATAGATAATGGTAGTTGTCTTTTCTGGATGATGGGGGATTTCAAGACTAGGGGGCACATTTTTAATGAACTGAGCTAGTAAAATGTCTTTATTCAAAGTATGATGTATCATTAAAATTGTCTGCCCCAGAGTTCTGAGAAGCTCAGGTGCTGTATACATTCAAGACGAAGATAACTAGATTTCTACTTTTAAAAAAAATCAACGATAGTGCAGGAAATGAAGTAGAGATAAATTAGCCATGACCCCACTAGATGGTAGAGCAGGCTTCATAGGCTGAATGGCCTCCTTGTTATTCAAAGTAGGGATGTTTTCTTGGAGAAGATAGAGAAGTTTGAGGTATTCAAAATCTTAAATAGTCTGAACAGTGTAAATAAGCTAAAAGAAAACTGTTGACATTGATAGAAAGACCTTCAATGAGAGGGCATGTATTTAAAGTAACTGTCAAAAGAAGCTGCAGAGACAAGAGGAAAACCTGTTTCATGCAATGAGTGTTTACTATCAAGAAATTCAAGAGGGAATTAGATCGTTATCTGAAAACTAAGAACATGTACAGCACTGGCATGAAGGTGGCAAAACAGCATTTGGAGAATTGCTAATAAGACAGCTGGGATAGATATCATCAGCCAAATGGCCAATTCCTGTTCTGCAAAAATGCTGATACATAACATTTAAAGTGTTTGAAACTGCTGTTATAAACAACAAAATTTATCTGAAAATGGACTGTGTTTATGATCCTTAAGTCTGTTCATTGGACTTGGATATCAGTGGTTAGGCCAGCATTTATTGCTCAACCTTCATTGTCCAGAGAACAATTAAGAGATGGTCACATTGCTATTGGTCCAGATTACCCTCCCTAAAAGGACATTTGTGAACCAGACAGGTTTTGACAAACAGGAGTTATATTACTGCAATTGGGCTAATTCACTTCTTAATTTTATTCCAGATTAAAAAATGAAATTAATAAATTAGACTAATAAATGAAAAGTGACTAAATGCAGGCATTCAATCACTGTGGACCGTACCCATGAAAAGAACTGCATTAGAGTTTCGTTTTTCACCAAATTAAAAACCCCATCAGAAGATATATAAAAAGTTGTAAAGGAAACCACAGAACTGCTCTTTCATTGGATAGGCACAACTAGTGGTGGTTTAACCAGAGGGTCACTGGGCCTCAGGTGAGCAAAGAGGTTGAGGAGGGCCATTCATGGTAACCTCAGCAGGAATTAATGGCACACTGTTGGCTGGATAAGGAATGTCTGGGGAGGGATTTACATTTTGGAGCATATTTTCATATGTAAAGCAGAAACTAATGTATAGTATGAATTAGATTTCAGAGCTCCTTCAGGAAAAGGGGTAATTTTTCCTTTTACTCAAAACTGGGTTTGTAACATCATCATCCATGATATGCAGCTCTTTTCTTGGTGGGACTGTATATTGCAGTACTGAGTGAAAATAAGGCCTGAGAAAACGGAAGACAAGATAACTAAGAAACTAATTTATCACTTGTGGGCAAGTAGTTAAAGTTACAGAAGTTTATTTGTTAAGAAAATGATCATACCATACTGCTAGTCAAAAAATTGATATTTCAGATTCACAAATTCATATATAATACTCATACATCATATTTTGTCAAGAGTTTACAGCATAGTTATTCAACTCATTAAAAAATATTGACTGAAAAAGGAATGGACAAATTTAACCTACAGGAACTATTTACACAGCATTAGTAAAACAAACTGCAAGCAATGCAAATCCTCATTGCCACAGGAGTGTAAACTGCTCATTCAAGCGCAAATGGACCACAAACACTAGGTTAGGTAACAAACCTCACTTGTGCTGGTTAAAAAGATTTAAAAAACAATTTGCATTCAGGATCAAAACCACCCTAGATTAAAACATGAAAGCATGAATAAAAATTTGCTGGAAGTCCACTTTGTGCCCAATTTTACCAGTGCCCATAAAAAGGAAACAAGCCAACATCTTAAAATGCAGTAGTTACAGAAGGTAGATGAGTTTGTGCAATTCAAAACAAAAAAAAGCAAAACAAAGAATATTCAAACTTTATCAATGCAGCATATGTCAGGCTTTTGAGGTACTTGAAAATATTTTAAATCCTCTTTTGTCTTAAGGATTTACAAGTAGCATTTTTTTCTCTCTTCAAAACCATTGTCCCGATCACCTCGTTTTTCCGCAGTTTTTTTCTGCAAACAGCCGTCATATGGCATAAGTGACTGCTGAGAAAGTGCAACAATACTGATCATTCTATGCAGCATAAATAACGATGCTTTACAACTTCTCAAAATATATTAAGTTTTCAACCTATTTTGTTCATTTAAGCAGTTTACGTACAATATAGTCATACACTGCTATTTAAGCCCGCCAGCAGATTTTGACATGCAATGGGATGATTACACAAGGCACGAAGAACAAAATAAAGCACTATAATCAACTTTAGAGGAAAACAGAACTGTATACCCAACTTTGCACCATTTTAAAACTTTTTAAAAAAAATTAGGATTACATTTTGAAATGTTCATTTCGGTCTTTATGTTTTTGGACCAGGGAAATATGCCATTTCTTCATCACTGCTGCAGCAAACAACTAATATATTGAGGTAGGTCCAGATTCAAGGGCAGAGGTCAGGATTGGGAAACAAAAGAAAAATGCAAATAGCAGCCAGGTTTTCTCCTGGCTGTTAGTGCCTGTTGCTCAAACTTTAAAAAAATACAAATCACTCAACCAGCCAGCAAGAAGGTTTGGCTGGGAATGGCTTGTCTGGTTGGGAGGCAGAAGGAATAGGTCAAGGTGAGCTCAAAACAGATGAAAAATTTAAGTTTTCTTTTGTCTCCTTCTTGTGCAGTATGATGATAACTTGTATTAAAGCAGTTTACCGAGCATTAAATGTAGAAATTTGATCCACATTTCTAAGGAAGTACAGGCCAAAGTAATAAAAGGAAGGCCAGTCAAAGTGAATATAATGTTGCACAGCCATATTGGCACTGAGTTCTCGTTCCATTCCCTCACAGAAGTAATAAATCTATGAAATATCACAAATTATATTTTTACTTCAAGATTTAAGGTGAGCATTCAAACAAATAGAACAGTCTGTGAAACACCATCACTTCCTTAAGTGGCCTTACAGTTTGTTTTCCAATGTTTTGGTAGGTTCATTTTAATCAGAGGCAAACAGAAGACAGTTGACACACATCTTCAGCTTATTTCTGAATTTCAGATATTTCCAAAGCACCTTTTTTTTTGCATGAATAGCTTGATTGAAGATGTGCCTTTTGCATTAGCTTTTCTTCTTTAAGTGTACAGTGACATGTTATGGACAATCTGCTTAACATGGTTTGGCTGCTCAAACATTTTCTTTTAAAAAATGTTTTCTAAACTACAGATTGGAGGTTTTAGATGACGACTCTGCTACTACATCATCTGATTTATCTTGCATCAACATATGAACTTTAAAGCTTTAAGGAAGAAATGAAAGAACAATAACTCAATGCTTAGGCTCACAAACCAAAAATAAAACTGGCAGCAGTATGATTCTGAACAGAGCAGAAAGCACAAGATCTAGACCTTTCTGCAAGACTACCAGCAAAATGATAACCAGCAAAAACCCAATGCAAAATTATTCAACTACAAAGAATAGAAATTGCAGCAAGGTCAAAGATGTCATCATCATACCATGTGTTAACATTAGTGATACAACATATGGCTGGATACATGCTACATAGCATAGCCTTGAAATCTTCAAATGGACTTGTCCCAGGATTATAAATGGAATCCTTTATTTCTCTACATTTCGTAAATGATTTGTTACCATTCCTTCTCCAAATTACACTATGCAATTAGGATGATCCCAAATCAAGACTTTTAAGTTTATTTCCACTGATAATGCTCAGAAGAATCTGCCTTTTATTATTGAAAATACAGACATGTTGCTGAAATTTTTCATCTATATTTATTTAGAGAAATGCAAGAAAAACGTTTGTTGGCAAATTGACTTTTGTTTGCAGAGGAAGAGATCCCGCATATTGATACCTGTCACTTTTAGCAATCTTAAATTAAACACATTATGAGCTTGACTGATTATATTCCAGTTATCTGCATACAAAACAACTACATTTAAGTCTTGCACCTTTTCTGAATTACCTGGGAGCTTGGTAGGCATATAGCACCCTGTTGCTTTCTCAATGACAATGCACTGGTTGACTAATTGACTTGGATTAGTCAATCAGCACCCTTTCCACCTGCGGTAAAAATTGCAATAGTTTGAAATAGACATTTAGTATCTGTCTTGATGAGTGCATGACAAGAGGTTTTGGCAACTTGCCTCTCTTTTCAGCAATATTCAACATCTGTATTTACCCTACTGGAAAATAAGGGGTTAAACAATTTTTCACTGAAGCATCATGTAGCTCAAAAAACCAGACCGGTCAGATAAATGAAAATCAAATTTCCACGTTTATAATTTAGGTGCTGTCAATTTTTCATAGAATTGCATCTTCTTCAATATGTTAATATAAAAGTTTAAACCTTTGAAAAACAAAAAAGGCCTTTATTGCTAACATCCTTGGATATCTTCATTGTCGACAGTGGATTTTGGCTATAGATAACTTAAATTTTATGAAATAAGGGTACATCAACTTGACATTCATTAAGTTGTATTTCTAGTATATTAGTACGTATTAGTTCGGTGGATACGACTAGGAAAAATAAAGCACAAAAATTCTCTTGCAACCACATACAAGATGCAGCTTATTTTTAGCACCTCTCTGACTAATGCAAAGGCTTGTGGAAAGTGCACTGCAAGTATGTTTTACACACTGATTGATCAGTGTTTGAAATTACAATTATGACATGCAGTGGAACTACTGAAGCCATATATTGCAATTTATAAAGATATTTTTACAAAACAAACATGGACATTGTTAGGCTCAAATTTTGAGAAAAGATTATTTTGTTTTTGAAAGAAGGCCACATAGGCTGGATATTGTCCTTAGTGTGAAGACTCTCAAAAGAGAGACAGTATGTAACATTTAAGACAACAGTAACCTCGCTAACTTCCAGGTGCTCACTTAATTTACCCCAGACGTCGCCATGTTTCTCAACTGTCACAGCCAAGAGATGGCAAGCATCTTACAAGAAACAAATACAAAAGAAAATTCTGTAATGAACTGATATCATCTTTTAACTTTGTCATTAGTCTTTCAGTTTACTGGGTTGTTTACATTGAAGTTTACAAAATTATTTACAAGCATTAATATTTCTCAATTATGCACAAATACATTTACAATAAAACACTAATGGTTTATTAAATTCCCACGGTGAATTCTGCTACATTTTTAAAATACTACACTGTTTTACACTCTAGCTGCATCGCTACAATTTTGTTTTTACAGGTTATCAGAATAATTATCCCAGTTGAATGTTGGCCACCAATGGCAGTAACTTATAAGGCAGATTTAATCAGCCAATTGCAGCACCAATTATTTGTCAGATGGCAGTGACTGCAATAAACTTTC
This sequence comes from Stegostoma tigrinum, assembly GCF_030684315.1. NCBI lineage: Eukaryota > Metazoa > Chordata > Chondrichthyes > Orectolobiformes > Stegostomatidae > Stegostoma > Stegostoma tigrinum. Next base: position 112,278,550 of record NC_081358.1, on the reverse strand, counting down.
ACAAGAGCTGCTGCAATCCATTGATCACAGCACTTCATTGTTATTCTTCGTCTCTAATTTAACGTCGATATGACTGTCAATGTATAGCACAAGAACAGAGAATACAGGGGCCAGTTTACAGTAGCACCCATAACTTTGAAGCAAGATGTAAACTTTTTGTAGTGCTGGTTAGAGATTGCTTAATAGCTAAGGACACTTAAGAACCAAATCTGCCCCAAAAAGTGGGACAGAGATATGTATCTAAGGATTGTCCAGTTCTAAATAAACAGCCCAACCTACTCATCCAACTGTAGGCAATGACAAAAAAAAATCAAAGAAATAATGACTTATGGCTATGTGTAACTATTTATGGCTACATAATTTCTAAAGCTGCCCAAGCTGAGTTGGATGCTGGATGTTATCAAATAAGTGCATTAGTCAATGTGTTAAAAGAAAGCAGAACAGATAGAATCATAAAATCACTAAAATGTGGAAGCTGACCATCTGGCTCAACAATCCACACCAACCCTCCAAAGAAAATCTCACCCAGACCCACACCCCACCCCATCCCTGTAACCCTACATTTCCCACGGCTAACCCGCCTAGCTTGCACATCCCTGGACACGACGGTCAATTTGTCATGGCCAATCCACCTAACCTGCACATCTTTGGACTGTGGGAAAAAACTGGAGCACCCGGAAGAAATCTACACAGACACAGGGTGAACGTGCAAACTCCACACAAACAGTCACCAGGAGGTGAAATCGAACTTAGGTCCCTGGTGCTGTGAGGCAGCAGTGCTAACCACTGAGCTGTTCTGCCTCCCATTAGATGGGATGAAACAATTTGAAACACAATGGAACATTTTTATTGAAGATTTTTCAATAAAACTTTTCCTTGAACTCAATCCATAAACAGAGCAACTCAAATAAGATAAACCTTTGGTTCAGAGCTTCCGTCTAGCCTACAAATTTGAAGTTCAATCATCCACTTGAAAACAAAATTAAATGAATGTCAACTACTGCTTCATCAAATTATCATGCTGATTTTAGTATGCTTAAAAGGGGTTAAGTTCTAACATCACCTCACACCCATCTCAATTCCAGTGAAATAATCCCTTATTTCCATGATTAGCATTTTATAAATATCCGCCCTAATTATGACATATTTCCCCATTGTAAAAGAAGTGCAGACTTTAAAACCCTGAGTATTCATCATGCTGTCACTACTTACTATATTGTCACTTATTTTAATTGCCACATTGGTAGCCCTGCATATCTGAAGTTACACTGCAGCCCACCATGGGGATTTTCATGGACAGTAATGCATGTTCTTTGGCCAATGAACCAGTTAGCTATACTCGATCTTTCTGAAAAAGAGTCCCCTTTCTTTTATCAGCCTTCACCATGCAGGAAACCTAAATAGTTAGGTCAGCTGAGACTCAGGCTTGAACTTGGGTATCCCAAGTTGAAAAATTGAATGGTCTTAGTGTTTTAACTAATGAGTGTGGCAAAGACTTACTCCACTTCTACAGATTTTTCACAACTATTCAGAAGTCTCAATAGAACTATTTCAGTACTGAAAATTGATACACTTACTGTGTCCTTTGCTACATCCATTCCTCAAACAGTTTTAAAATTATAAAGTGGAAAAAAATTACAGGATTCCAGAAGAAGCATTAGGAGAACATGTAATTTGCATTTTCTTTAAGAAGCATTGCTCATCAATTTTTCAGTAGACATTTCATAAAAAAAAAGTTTTTTAAAAACATTGAACTTGTTTGGCAAAATATGCCCATTTGTGTAACACAATTTGCAGCATTATCACCTTCCTTGTATAAAAATGTAGCCAAATACAGAAATAGTTGAAAGCAGTTGATCTAACACTTCTGCAATAGACTTGCCTGTATCTATATGTTTGTCACATGATGTTCAAAACAGAAGTTGTATCCTAAATATCTATGTAAAATATGGTTTTTATTCATGGCCACATACGCAAGTTGTTAACACTGAAGTTTATGCTGGTTATGCCTTCCAATAGATTTGAACATTTGCAGGGTTGAGGTATATAAAACTGGATACTTTATACAATGCTTTGAGTCACAAGTGCATATAGGCCTTTGAAAAGGTGTTGTAGATAATCATAAAGAGATTTGGCTTCAATCTCAGGATGGATCTTAATCCAGGGATCAGTTTACATCATTTAGATGACTACCATTACAAAAATGCTTGCCTCATGGCAAAAACCTAGCACCATCTTTGAACTGCTTTGCGAACATAACAATGGCATGTGCTCATTCTGTTTTTGCTGCATGAGAATAACCACGAGGTAGTTAAAATTTACTTCATGCTAAAAAGTTTCAATTTTGATAGTTCTCATCTGACTGACCTGTAATAACTGAACTCAAATCGGTGAAGTGATGGTCATGGTAATCCTTATATTCGATATGATGCCAAGCCACAGCAGTGGCCGACCAGATAACCACAGCATAAAAATGTCACTTTTGAATCACTGGTATATCGTACGGAGATCCGAGAACTAAACAATTGCAGCATCTTACAAAAATATTAAGAGCTCAATATATAAAATAGTAGTGCCCATCTGTTCTTGTTATTTTTACAGATTGTCTCCAAAGATTAATTGTTCCAAACACACACACACCATTATTTTCTACTAAACACATCTTAAAAAGAGACTGCATTCCTTCTGTTAATAGTCATAGATGACATCTCAGAACTGCTGAGAAAGTCAAACCAATACAATATATTGCCTGCACAAAAAGGAAAAGCACTAGTTCTTCATAAACTTACTTTCAGTGTTAAAAGACTTTTTTCCCTTACCCACTTACAAGATGGCCGTGCTTCACAGTACTGTATTACAGTAGACTTCACTGAATTCACTGGATAAAACTCCAGATATAATAAAAGGAATGCTGTTGATGTTCAATTCCAAGTTTCAAAATTCTGCCATTTGAAGCCAACAGTCGGGATTACTATGTCTTTAAAGACTCTCACTATCCTTACAATTTTTCCAAATATTGCAGTCCTAAGTAACCTCCATTAAATATGCTGCTGCTGCATGTTATAATATTTCCACCAAATACTTTCTTATTCTATCCACAACAGTCTCCAGTCTAGTTTTAACTAACAAGATTAAGTTGCAGTTATTTAACTTCGATTCATGACTACATATCAAGAAATCTATTACAAGCCTAATATTCCCTGTTTTTGCTGTTCAAGAAAAGACTTACAGGCAATTTGACTCACACATTGACAGGCAGGTGAGATTTTACCTCATAGTTGAAAGAGGCCTGCAAGGTATTGCAATGTACACAGCAACAGAAACACATTAACTGCTCGTTCATCACTACACTGCCTGGAAAATGCAGCCGGTCTGGTCTTAGCCCAGCTCTGTTCAGAAATCCCAACTTAGGACACCTGTCAAGCAAAATACATAGTGCGCAGAGTGTCCTGGTGAACCTGTACAGCTTTAGCCAAAGCCTGCTGATCCCGGCCATTACTCTGGCCAGATGTGTGACTCCCTTCGGCGCTGAAAAGGAGAGAAAAGAGCAAGATTAGTTTAACTTGTCATCTAATGCACTACATAAAATTTACAGCAAAACTAGTTTAGGTAACAGACAAGTCTGCCACCTTACTTCATCAGACCCCATCAAGTGTAACTTTGTATCTGTTTTGGCCTCATGTATTTTTCCAGCTTCCCATCTTATTGTGTCAATGCTATTTATGACAATTACATTTGGTAGTAAGTCTTGTATTCTAACTGCTGTCTGGGTACAAAACAAACCTTCTGAATTCATTTCTGGATTTATTATCAACCATCATTTGATGGTAAGAGGAGGAGCAGGGACCAAAAAAAGGGATTTGTACCAGGAGTCAGGTGAAATAGCTGAGGTCTCTTTTCCAAAGACAGAGATGTAACCCAGGTCAGGGTGAGAGAAGAGGGAACTCACAAAGATTTAAAAGAGATAAGACAGAAGTGTCATATAGACATTAAGTGAGTGAAAGTGGAATTTGCAGGTATACTGGCCACAATCTTTCAGTCTGCCCTAGACTTGGGGGAGATACAATCTGGAGAGTGGAGCATTTGTTGTTACATGGAAAAAGGTGGGTTGATTTGGAACAATGGATTTCTAAAAGGGAACTCGCGTAACTAACTTGGTGTATTTTGAAGAGGTAACCAGAAGGCTTGATGAAGGTGATGCTGTTAATGTGAGGTGCATAGATTTTGAGAAGGCATTTGATACAATGCTACACAACAAGCTTGAGCGAAGTTGTATGTCATGGAATAAATGGGTCAGTAGCAACTTGGATAGAAAACTGGCTGTGTGATAGGAAACATTTTTTGGGCCAGAAGACTGGTAGTGGAGTTTCTTCAGGATCATTATTTAGACACACACTTTTCCTGATATATGTTAATGATTTAGATCTTGGTCTGTCGGGGTGGCTTCAAAGTTCACATATGACAAAACCTGGAAGCAGTGAAAACAGTGAACAGGACTGTGTAAACTGTAGAAGCACACAGACGAGTTGGTGGAGTAGGCAGATAAATAACAGATAGATTTCATTGCAGAGAAGTGTGAAGTGGGGCATTTTGATAGGAAGAATATTAGAAGACACAATTCTAAAGGCGGGGGGACACAGGAATATGGATCTGGAATATACAGAAAGTGGTTGGACAGTTAGAGAGAGCAGGAAGTAAAGCATATATTATCCTTTGTTTTATTAATAGAGACAGAGGATAAGAGCAAGGAGATGATGTTGAACTTGCATAAGACATCTGTTTGTCCTCATCAGGAATACTGCGTGCAGGTGTGCATGCCACATTTTAGATCAGATGTGAACTCATTGCAGGGTGCAGAAGCGAATTACAAGAATAGCTCCAGGGATGAGGAACTTTAGTGATGGGGACAGATTGAAGAAGTTGAGACTGTTGTCTTTTAAGGAAGGCAGCTAAAAGGAGATTTGAAAGGTGGTTTTTAAACTCACGTGCAGGTTGGATACAGTAGAAAGGGAGAAACTGTTCCCTCTCATAAAAGGAACAAGAACAAAAAAGCATGGATTTAAGAGATCTGCAAAAGAAGCAAGGGTGAAATGAGGGAATACTTTTTTACTCAGCGAGTTGGTGGGTAATGGAATGCACTGCCACGAAGGTGTGGTTTTTCTCTTCCTTCCTCCATTTACCTAGCTTCTTAAATGAATCTAAATGATTCTCCTAAACTAAATTCTGCAGTTGAGTTGCATATTCCCATCACTTGCTAGATGAAGCGGTTTCTCAAAATGGATTATTAGTAACTATTTGGTATTTGTTGCCCCTAAGTGGATGCACCTTCTGTATTTGAACCCCTTTTGAAATCAAAGCCCTCGCAACCCGAGTTACCTTTCTTCATTTTAGAGAACAGAGGTCCAGCTAGTTCAGTTTCTCCTGAACATTAACTACCAGTTCAGCTTCACCTTTGTTGAACCATCTTTATTCACATTTCTGTGGGTCCATGACAATTCACCCAAGAAAGGCACTGCAGGACTTCTTCAACCTCTACTGACTGTCACTTCCATGATGATAACTGTATTTCTCTACATATGCTGCTAGACTTGCTGAGTATTTTCAGCATTTTCTATTTTTATTTCAGTTTTCTAGCACATCTTAAGTTTTGCTTTTGTCCAAGTGTTAAATTCTCTGAAGAACCTCTTCAGACTCATCCCAAATTTAAACAGTTTAAAGCTTTTCTAAAAAAATCTGTTCCTGAGACAGGAGTGTGCTGTCCATCTGGAGTTTCCCTGGAGAAAATGGTGGTACGTTTCTTAGATCGCTTTAATTCCCAGCGCTGTTAGGAACAGAGATCCAGGACTGTGACACAACTGAAAGTCAGGGTGGTTTTTTGGGTATGGAGAATAAGGCACAAGTGGTGGTGTTCCTATGCATCTTATTATCAACCATCATTTGATGGTAAGAGGAGGAGCAGGGGCCAAAAAAGAGGTTTTGTACCAGGAGTCAGGTGAAATAGCTGAGGTCTCTTTACCAAAGACAGAGATGCAACCCAGGTCAGGGTGAAAGAAGAGGGAACTCACAGGAAGATTTAAAAGCGATAAGACAGAAGTGTCATATAGACTGTAGATGCTTAGTAGTCCAAACAAGAGATTGCTCTTGGACCTCTAGGCGGTAGAGGCTACAGGCTTGGAAGTTACTGTGGGCGGAGCCTTGGTGAATGATCACCCATTGTAGAGATGGTGAGCACTGCTGTACTGTGCATTCACTGCAGTGAAGCAAGTGAATGTTGTAGGTGGTGGATAGGTTGCCGACCAAGTGGGCTGATTCATCCTGGAGGTGCATTCCTCTTGAGCAAATTCACAGCACTGAATCACACTCCTGAAGTGTACCTTGTAGATGGTGGTCAGGCTTTGGGAGACATGAGGGGAGTTACTCACTGTAGAATTTATAGCTTCTGACGTGTTCCCATAACCACAGAATTCATATGGCTGGTCCAATTCATTGTCTGGTCAATGATAAGCCCCAGGATGTTGCCAGCAAGGGATGTCGTGATGATCAGAATCTCAGCCACATTGTCCGAGTTTTATCTGGTGATATTCCACATTTATCAGTTCCACTCATGACACTATTTTGTGTATTCTATAAAGTCCCTTTCTTTAATTCATTCATGAGAGTGTGGACATCATTTATTGCCCATCCCTAATTGCACACAGGGCAGTTAAGAGTCAACAACATTGCTATGAATCTGGAGTCACATGATAGCTGCCACCTTCCCTAAGGAACATTAGTGAACCAGATGGGTTTTTCTGATAATTGGAAATGGACTCACAGTCATCTTTAGACTGTTAATTCCAGATTTTTATTGCATTCAAATTCCACCATTTGCTATGGTGGGATTTGAAACCACGTCCCCAGAACATTGCCTGGGTCTCTGGATTAACTTCTCAAAGATATTGTTCCATGGCAAGCACATTAACGTTTTATCAGCCTTTCCTTGTAGTTCAGACCCTCGACAGTAACAGATCTGTTTCTGCAGCGCAAAATTTACAGATGAAATAAAACAGTCAAAGTCTCAAAAGGGTTTCATACCTGTCATGCTCCTTGTCCACCAAATGGTATCTGGCACGGAAAGCTACCAAATGAGCATAATAGGCTGGAGCTGGGATGGATACCGACCGCGTACATCGGACATACGTGTGGCAAAGCTGATATGTGAGGATCTGAAGTTCATCTGCATTGAAGCGATTATCATCCCAAAGCACATGGTAGTGAGATGGTCTGCTCGTCCCCTAGAAAATACAATTAATTATTAACTCATTTATAATTATATTCAATTGCTTATTTAAGTAATGTAGAAATACTATGTTTAGAAAACAACTCGCCGATGCACTATCTTACCTATTATCTGGAATCCTAACTAGATTATTACACTAGCACCTATTCTGAAATGCCACTTAAATTTGGGATTCTGATGATAATGCTGTTTTATCAATGTCTTCAAAAGACGGGAAAATGAATTGATTGCATGCTTTTGCACAGAACCACACGAATTAAATAGCATCTTTGACAGATTTATAGCAGTCGATCTTCAGTAGATGGACAAAATACTGGGTTAAAATTACACGTCCTTATGTGCAAATTCAAAACAGGCTGAATCAAGGCTTGCAAAATATTATTGAAGGCTTTTCACTGACTAGTCTAACCATGCACAAATTTAAAATTGGACGAGTTGAGCAATTGGTTAGTTTCCTCGTTGTCTGTTCAAAACTCTCAAATTGCTTTGCAGGACATTAAGAGCTACTTTTGACATCCCAGACTCTACTGCCTTTACACTCTAGGAAACAAAGCACGCTTTAAATCAAATTGCTTGTTCAGGTTGATGTTCAAGATCGAAAATCTGAAGAGTAGAGCTTTTTCGTGGTGTCCTGACCAAAATTTCTGCTCAACAAATATCGCTGAAGCGATTGGTTGGTTACTTATACTCATGAAACACTGTTACTGTCAATCAGCCATTGTACTCAAACTAGCTTGATATCTGAAGTCCACAGAGACACGCTGATCTTCTTGATTAATATTTTCTATGCAATATTACACCACCTAAATGATGCATTGAACCAGAGTCAATAGCATAAACAGTAATGTCCCTAGACTAGTAATCCAGAGGTCGAGGCTAACACTTGGGGGAATCATGTTCGGGCCCTACCAGGGCTGTTGGTGTAATTAAACTAAATTAATAAAATTTGGAATACAGAATTACACTCAATTATAGCAACCATAAAGCTATTAACAATTATCATAAAAACTCCTTTGATTTCCTTCTCTTTCAGAGAAGGAAATCTGCCAGGGCCTATACATGACTCCAGATCCACAGCAATGTGATTGACTTGTAACTTTCTGCCGAAATTGCCTAGAAAGTCAGTTCAAGGACTTTTCAGGAAAGGCAACAAATGCTGGCTATGCCAGCGATTCCCTCTTCCCATAGAAGTAATACACAAAATAAACTGAGTAGTCAAAGCTAGAAATTTAACTCTGTTTCATTTCTCTTCATTAAGGAAAATTTGGTCCGTTCTTTGTCACATATTCTATTTCTCTTCCTGCCACCGTTTCAAGGTGGATCAAACTGTTTGAATATTTTAAAACCACAGCCTGTTATTTAACTTCAAGTGAAGCTTCTAAAAATTTAACCTTCTTTAGAACTTGCAGTAATCATTTTTGGGAACTGGACTAAAAAATAGAGGTAGACCTATTTTGGACAATTCAATTTTTTTTAATGAAGGGTCAGAAAACACATTTAGATCACTGTTCCAAATTGAACAATTACAAGACAACATTTGACTGCATATGCCTGGGGGAACCCCCATTGTGTTAAAGGATCAGATATTTATAATTCTGAGTTTATGATAGGCAGAATAAACATATTACGGCTAACAAAGAACTGGGCTGGTTTTGGGATGCAGTGGGGGAAGGGGAGATTTTGAAGCTGGTGAAGTCCACATTAATACCATTGGGCTGCAGGGTTCCCAAGCGGAATATGAATTGCTGTTCTTGCAACCTTCAGGTGCCCATGACGGACATGTCGCCTGAGGAATGGGAGGGGGAGTTAAGATGGTTCGCGACTGGGAGGTGCTGTTGTTTGTTGCAAACCGAGCGGAGGTGTTCTGCAAAGCGGTCCCCAAGCCTCCGCTTGGTTTCCCCAATGTAGAGGAAGCCACACCGGGTACAATGGATAACCAGCCCAGTTCTTCCCCTCCCCCCACTGCATCACAAAACCAGCCCTGCTTGTCCCCTCCCCCCCACTGCATCCCAAAACCAGCCAGCCTGTCTCCGCTTCCCTAACCTGTTCTTCCTCTCACCCATTCCTTCCTGCCACCTCAAGCCACCTCCTTGACCTGTCCATCTTCCCTGGACTGACCTATCCCCTCCCTACCTCCTCACCTATACTCTCCTCTCTACCTGTCGTCTTTTCTCTCCATCTTTGGTCCGCCTCCCCCCCCATCCCTATTTATTCCAGTTCCCTCTCCCCATCCCCCCCTCTGATGAAGGGTCTAGGCCCGAAACGTCAGCTTTTGTGCTCCTGAGATGCTGCTGGGCCTGCTGTGTTCATCCAGCTCCACACTTTGTTATCTTGGATTCTCCAGCATCTGCAGTTCCCATTATCACTGATACAAACATATTAAGGCCATTATTTTAGTTTTGACTGCAGGATAGAAGGTTCAAAGTTAGTTCAGAAGAACTGAGGATAACAAAGCATGGAGCTGGATGAACACAGCAGGCCACGCAGCATCTTAGGAGCGCAAAAGCTAATATTACAGGTGTAGGCCCAAAACGTCAGCTTTTGTGCTCCTGAGATGCTGCTGGGCCTGCTGTGTTCATCCAGCTCCACACTTTGTTATCTTGGATTCTCCAGCATCTGCAGTTCCCATTATCACTGATACAAACATATTAAGGCCATTATTTTAGTTTTGACTGCAGGATAGAAGGTTCAAAGTTAGTTCAGAAGAACTGAGGATAACAAAGCATGGAGCTGGATGAACACAGCAGGCCACGCAGCATCTTAGGAGCGCAAAAGCTAATATTACAGGTGTAGGCCCAAAACGTCAGCTTTTGTGCTCCTAAGATGCTGCTTGGCCTGCTGTGTTCATCCAGCTCCATACTTTGTTATCTCGGATTCTCCAGCATCTGCAGCTCCCATTATCTTCGAAGAACTCAGTTCTGTTCAGAAGTGAATAGTTTTTCTCCGAACAGAACAGAGTTTCACAGTTCAATTCAGGGGAACCAGTCATCTCAGAAGTGGCTCCTAACCTGAAGCTTCCAAGACAGGAAAGCTTGAATAAAAATCTTCAAGTTGTTACAACTGAGAAAGTTTAGGCCATCACAAATGTGAAAGGTTGTGCTAATAGACTTGCAAAGTAATTGTAAAAACAGTCTCAAAGAGGAAGAAACTGGAATGCTTTAACTAAACAAATATTTAAAAGCTGGAAAAGTAGTAGTATTTCTCGAGGATTGAGTCTCTACGACAAGTTAGTGCTGGAAAACAGGTTGAATTTTCGTATTAATGTTTGTGTTAAAAAACTTTCTAACCATAATTTACACATCTAGCTGGGTTTTTCCTCTTCTTTAGTGCTGTAACGTTAGGTTCTACTGAAAAAGAACACCTGCAGCATCATGTGAATATGGTTCATTAAGCAACCATCATGTAAATTAATTACAAAATTGAAAAATAAGGCCCACCAAGCCGTTTCATTCTGTGATCTGATTTATACAGTATTACCATCAGTTGGGATCACACCACACTAAGACTGTCTGCTCCCAGCTGCACATCACTGTTCACTACCTGTCATAGCCCATTCACTACAGAAACCTTCAGCTATACGGACTTTCCTACACCTCTTCTGATCAGCCTTCTACTCCAAATGCTCTAAACCTCAATTTATCCAAAACGCTGGTATACCAAAGATAATGGGTAACAATTACCCATCAATTTGATCCTCGTTATCCTAAATTAGCCCCCAAAAACCTAAAAGTTCCTGAGTGTTTAAATTCCTTCCTGGTATTGCCTCCCCAGCCAACTTTAGAACATAGAAAAGTAAAGCACAGTACAGGCCCTTCAGCCCACGATGTTGTGCTGTGAAATAATCCTAATCCAAAACTAAAATAACCTAACCTACATTCCCCTCAATTCACTGCTGTCCATGTGCATGTCCAGCAGTCGCTTAAATGTCCCTAATGACTCCACTTCCACGACTACCACTGGCAAACTATTCCATGCACTCACAACTCTCTGGGTGAAGAACCTCCCCCTGACGTCGCCTCTATACCTTCCTCCTAACACCGTAAAGCTATGACCCCTTGTGGCAGTCAGTCCTGCCCTGGGGAAAAGTCTCTGGCTATCGACTCTATCAATGCCTCTCATTACCTTGTACACCTCGATCAGGTCACCTCTCTTCCTCCTCACCTCCAGAGAGAACTTTCTCCAAACTTACAATTGCATCAATTCAATTTTCAATTTCCTTCAACTTTGATGCACGATGCATTCCTTGCTCCTTTTGTCTAATAAACAGAAGTGATGAAAACCTCATGTGTCAGTATTCCCTACTCAAACCAGCTCTCCATCTGCTGTGACCACTACCTTTAAAGTCATCTTGATCAAGCTTTTAAGTCCACTCAATATTTTCCCCTTTGGCTTAGCATTGTTTTTGCACCTTGTTTTTTTTTCATATTAAAGATGATTGAGAAGTGCAAAATGTTTGTTATTCCAAAACAGGATTGATTCGGCACTTGGTAACACAGTTGAGTATCTTACAGGGTTGCAGAAAAGCAAACAAACAAATACTTGCATAAGGCACATAAGGAACGGAAGGAAAATGAATGTTTCTAAATCAAAATGCAGGTCTTTAAGCAAAAGAGTGAAAAATGAATGGAACTTTAACTGTGTTACGACACGGGCAGAATTTTGGATCACTTCAAGTTTATAGAATGTTAGTAGTAGTGAGCTAGGAGCATACTGAAATTTGCAGGTAACAAAACCTGGATTGTTAGGTAATTGCCTTTGGGTTTTGTTTTAAAAACCCACCTGAATGCCAGCATGGCTGCACAGGTAGAAGTCAAATTCTGATGGGTGTGTTATTTTTGTATCCACCGTTGTGCCTGCTGGAATATTGCCACTTTTACCAACCTAAAAAGAAAATGCAAAATGCAAGTGATTAATACAAATCAGCACAGGGTACAATGGAAAAAGCCAAGCCAAATGATAGTTTACAAGCTTGAATTTAAACTATTCCTCTACAACTTCTATCTTTTCCTGAGAAATCTATGGATTGAGCATACAAGATAAAATGATTCAGATACCATTGCTTCTTTCTACAGACCACCAAGGATTACATTGCCCCTTATGTTAAATGAGTGTTACTGCAATACTTAACAAAAGGTCACAGGTCTCCAAGACTCTGGGGAAAGTCTTGCTGAATTTTTAAACGATGTCTGTGCCATACAGAGAAGTGCTAATGCATACCTTTGTGATATGGTCCAGCTAAACTTCACAGCCTGTCACAAGCGCAACAATTTCATTTAGTATACATTTAAGACCATATTGAAATGAAAATTATTCACCATTATCTGCATTAAAATTTAGATTTTTTCACCTTTCTAAAAATCAAACTCTTCTCATCACAGGCTCCGAGAGGCAGCCCTTTCAATTAAATACTATAAAAAAGTGACAACCTGAGATTTCTAGTTTTATTTTTACTGCATTTGAGATCTCACGCCTGAAAATCTAGTATTGGTAACATTATCATCTCAATCAAACGTAGCAAGGACAATGTGCCAATGCCCCAATGGAAAGCTCCCTCCATGCTCTCCAATCCCCTTCTCCTCTGACTCCAACCTTTCTTCTAATCTAGTTCTTGTCATTTAATTGCCATACCAACTGACCTATCTCTGATGCTGATTGATGCGTGTTCAGGAAAGGACTTAAATTTTATCTCTTTATGCCCCTTTCGTTCTTGTCAGTACAGAAAAGTCTGGTGTGATGTCGTTTTTGAACCACAATAAAAGTAATACCAGGTTAGTAGTCCTTTTCTAGCTTAATACATGCCTCTCGAATCTGAATGATTCACAAGAAATATATGGCCCTGATTTCTTTGTCTCTCACCTTCAGCTCTGTGCCTATTTCTTTGCACAGGAATCCTCTTCCTACCATTTGGACCCTTTTTCACCCATTTCCAATCACCCTCTACACCTGGCCCCATCACTCTAGACCCTTGCCAGAACTAAATTTCTTCATTAAGAGCTATCTACTTGGTGTCAGTCATATTCATTTCTCTGCTCTCCTCACCTTAACTTCCACCACTTCATTTTTTCAGGTCTAACCTTGACATTATAAAACCTTCTGATAAGCGTAGTGCTGCTTTTGTTGGACATGCCAACTCTACCTTGCAGCTGTTGAGAATCAACTTTATCCCCGTCACCTGCAGACCCCGACCCCGACCCCATCAAGTTGCTGCTCCTAGGATAGTCACTAACCTCATTTCTTCTGAAAATTTCTCCTTCACAACTTTAGATTCAAAACATTAATTCCTTGTTTGTCTATCCAACGATGGCACTCGATCTGAGTTTCTCTAGTTTTTGGTTATTATTTTAGACACATGACATGCCACCATCTTATTTTCTGCCAACAATTAATAATTTAAGCTAATTCAGGTATTTGGATTAGTGACCAAATTATCCAACAAGTGAGAAAACACAAAAAAACTTGATTTAAAGCAGGCGCTTATGATTGTCAAAGTAGTTATGAAGCAATATATGTTGCTTTTAAAAAAACCAGATAGCAAACCCAGAGTAAAGTCAGTTCAGAAAATTGCTGGATATTTTCTTATTCATTTAAGATATTAAAACAAACACTCCAAAGTAAGAAAACTACAAATCTCCTACCCTTTCGTTCTTGTCAGTACAGAAAAGTCTGGTGTGATGTCGTTTTTGAACCACAATAAAAGTAATACCAGGTTGGTAGTCCTTTTCTAGCTTAATACATGCCTCTCGAATAGCCAGCAACTCATGATGGAGCACCTACGGAAATGGTGCACAATCACATTAGGCTTATTTGGAAAAACTTCAAAAGACTTTGAAACGGAACACACTGATACAGGACATTCAGGCAAAAACAAAGACAAATACCTTCTTTTGAAAACAAAAACAAAATCCAAGTTTTAAATTGAAATAAGCGAACTATAATGTGGATGATGCCACCAATTGTTACTCATTTCAAATTCAACAATTTTCTAACGACAATCAAAAGCATATTCTATTTTACAACAGTTTGGAAAACCAATCTCTGCATCAAGTATATTTAGATGTTAATCACCTACATAAATATATTTTGATTCAATTTTGGGTCTTCAACTATCTGGTTCAACATTCCAAAAGAAGAAGCTCCATTAAAGGAATCTTCATAAATTTTATATTTTACACAGAAATTGATTCACAGCAATGTAAACACAAAGAATAACTACTGCGTTTAATTGATATTTTTCCACATTTTCTGCCCTACGTTCACTTCTGTTCCATTTTTCTTCAGTTTCCTAAGTTGTATTTTGTCTTTTGATCACATCTATTTGTGACAAATAATATTGAAAATCAGTGAAAAGTGCATAGAAATCTCAAAGACAGCCTAATATCCATGGCATATATCACTAGGTATACCACAACTGATGTGCTGGAGACTGGTCACCAGAAACATAACCAGAGAAACTGCATAGAGAATTAAGAGGCTGGATATACTTGGTCGGTTGGCTCCTCTCAATTTCTAAATTGTCTCTGCTGCCTAAAAGGCACATGTCACTAAAGGGGTTGATGCACGAATACAAATGTGAGGTCAGCACTGTCTAATTCAAAATAGTTTACTTGATCAGCACCTCATCTGCTGGGTCAAATATACATTCGGTCCACCATCGATGAAGTGCGGTTGCAGTCTGAACTACCTACTTACAGTAACTTGCAATAACTTCTTTGGCAACACCTCTCGGACCTATAGAACCCATCACCTAATACTTAAAGGGGAAGTTATACTTCACGTTGAAACAAATGAGATAGGAAGAAATTGAAGTGGGATCCTGAAAAGCGAGGTCAATTATCCACTACAACAAGGTCACTCCCTTTCCCTTTTATCTGTCAAATTTTCCCACAGAAATAGAACCCTCACATGTATTACTGGTGCCAAGTGCAAGTGAGCAGAAAACAGTAAATTTAAAGAAGTGAAACATTTGATTTGTAAAGTGGAGGTGGTGGCGCATTATTAATTAGTGAGCCAGTTACTACAGTAAGGAGAGATGATATCTTGCAACAGTTGTCAAATGAGGCTTTGTGGACAGATTTGAGGAATAAAAAGGGATGGTCTTTGTGTACTGTAGGCCCCAAACAGTCAGCAGTCAATTCACTAAAGCATGTAAAAACAATAATATTGTAACTATATTGGAGATTTCATCAAGTCTAATATTAAAATTCTTTTCCTTTATTCATAGAATCCCTACAGCGTGGAAACAGGCCCTTCAGCCCAACATGTCCACAGCGACCCTCAGAGCACCACCCTCCAGACCTAACCCACCTAATCTACACATCCCCCAACACTACAGGCAATTTAGCATGGCCAATCCCCCTAGCCTGCACATCTTTGGACTGCGGGAGGAAACCGGAGCTCCCAGAGGCAACCCCCGCAGACAAGGGGAAAATGTGCAAACTCCAGATAGTCAGTTACCCAAGGTTGGAATTGAACCCTGAGTCCCTGGTGCTGTGTGGCAGCAGTGCTAACCACTGAGCCACCGTGCCGCTCACAGGATGACAGTGTTGCTTTAAGGCAGCATTTAGTGCCCATCTCTAACAGCCCAGAGGGCGGTTAAGAGTCAACCACATTGCTGTGGGTCTGGAGTCCCATGTAGACCAGGCCAAGTAAGGATGGCAGTTTCCTTCCCTAAAGGACATTAGTGAACTAGATGGGTTTTTCTGACCATCGGCAATTCACGGTTATCACTAGATTCTTAATTCCAGATATTTATTAAATTCAAATTCCACCATGTGCCCTGGCAGGATTCGGTCCCAGAGCATCATCATGATCTCTGGATTAACAGTCCAGTGATAGAACCACTACACCATTGCCTCCCCATGAGGAATATTAATTGGGATAACTGTGGCATAAAAGGTTTAGAGAGACAGATTTTTTAAAATGCAAAGAGGTGAACTTTTTATAACATGTAGATGGTTCATCAAGGGACAGTGCAGAGCTGAACCCAGTTCTGAGGAACAACACTAAACAAACAGTGCTTGAGGTGACAGTGGGGGAGCATTTTAGTGGTAATGGCCACAAGCACCATGGAAAAGGAGAAAGATGAGTCTGCAAAAAAAGGGGTTTTGAATTGGGGATAAGGCTGATTTTATTAAAACAGAAACTCCAGAAAGCAATTAGGAGATCAAAGAGGAGGCATGGAGAAACACAGGCAGGCAAGATTAGGGAGAAATCCCAACATTGCACAAGTATATAAAGGGGAGTACAAGACAGGGCCCATTAAGGACCAGCGGACAATCTGTGCGTGATGTCAGAGGGCAGTGTAGAGACTGGACAAGGAAGCTGTAGGTAGACAATTCAAGATAGACTGGGGAGTTCTTCATCAGATTAATACAAAAAGCAGGACGATACTGGAAGTTCGAGCAGACTTACGGCAGGTGTCGAGGGAGGAAATAATGAGGCCCTAACCCAGATTTTCAAGCTGTCTCAGGCCACAAGGTAAGGGGCCACTGGACGGAAGGTCAGTTAATGAGATTCCATATCCAAAGGTGGTAGCACAGACCACGGAGACCAGTGAGTCTCACAGCAGTGGTAGGCAAACTATTGGTGAAAATAGTGAAGGAGAAAATTTTACTCAAATCCTCTGTAAAGCTTTCACATTAAAAGTGCACCCCAATTAGTGAGAAGGAAGGGTTGATCAGGGATAGTCAGCACAGCTTTGTCAGTGGGAGGTCATGTCTAACAAATCTGGGTAAATTTTTTTGAGGTGATGACCAAGTGTGTAGATGATGATACGGCGTGGTTGATATAATTTACATGGATTTCAATATGGCCTTCGACAAGGTCCCTATGGGAAACTGATAAATAGTTAAAAGTTAATGGGATCAAGGGCAACTGCGAAAAGCGGATCCAAAATTGGCTTAGCAACAGGAGACAGATTAGTCAGACAGGCAGATCAGTGGCAGATGGAATTTAACCATGAGGAGTGTGAGATAATGCACTTTGGAAGAAATAACACAAGGGAGTACTCAATGAATGGCAAGACACTAGGTAGCTCAGAATAACAGAGGGATTTTGGAGGCGCTGGTCCACAGTTCCCTGAAGATGGCAGGAGAGATTAATAATGTATACAAGACACTTGCCTTTGTCAGTCGAAGCAAAAGAAAATGGAAGCAGGAAAGTGATGTTGAAGCTGTACCAAAATTTGGTTAGGACATAGTTGGAGTACTGTGCGTGGTTCTGGTCACCACACTAGAGGAAGGATGCGATTGGAAGGAGTGCAGAGGAGATTCACCAGGACATTATCTGAGATAGGGCAATTCAGCTATGAAGAGATAGTGACAGTATAGCTCAAGTTGATTTCTTCAGACCAGAGAAGGTTGAAGGGGTAACTTGATACAGGCATATAAAATTATGAGTGTGAATAGAAAACAGCTGTACCCCTCAGCCACAGGGTCAATAACAAGTGGGATAACAAGGTGTAGGGCCGGATGAATACAGCAGGCCAAGCAGCATCAGAGGAGCAGGAAAGCTGAAGTTTCGGGTCTGGATCTTTCTTCAGAAATAGGGGAGGGGAAGGGGATTCTGAAATAAATGCAGACAGAGGAGACGACGGATGGAAGATGGATAAAGGAGCAGATATCTTCCATTTTCAATCTGCCTTCCCCTCTGTCTCTATTTATTCCAGAGTCCTGCTCCCCTCCCCCACTTCTGAAGAAGGTTCCAGAGCCGGAACAGCAGCTTTCCTGCTCGCCCTGCTGTGTTCATCCAGCTCTACACCTTGTTACCTCAGATTCTCCAGCATTGGCAGTTCCCACTATCTCTGAATCAAAAACAAGTGGCTACGCTTCTAAAGTGAAAGGCAGGAGGTTCAGACAGGATCTGCTCTGAGGAAAAACCTATTCACTCAGAGTGTGGTGGGAATCTGGAAAGCATTGCCTGGAAGAGTAGTGGGTAGGCAGGTAACTTCACAATCTTCAAAATTACTTGAATGAACGCATGAAGAGTTGTAATGTACAAAGCCATGAGCTTAGCACAGGGAAGTATTTTTGGCAATAAACATCTAAGTTAAAGGCTTCTTCTGTACTGTATGATTACATGCTGCCTCACAAAGAATTTCAGCTCTTACTGAGGTGTATTCAAATCACAACCTGTGAACAATCTCCACATACCTGCCTTTGTCTCAAATCCATAAAACCTTTGAGGGTGTCAGGCTAAGTAGTCTACTCTTGTTTCTGCTAACCGAAGAACAGTAGTTATGACATCTATCAGACTTGAGGGGTGTAACCAGCAGTGTGTCCAGATCAGTGCATGGACCCAGTTAGACTTGAATTTTAGCAACCATAAGTAGTCAGAGCAGAAAGCGAGCCATTCAACTCCTTCGGTACGGCTCACCATTCAATGAGATCATGGTTGATCTGACAACCTTCAACTCCACTTTCCTGCCTTTTCCCCACAACACTCGATTCCTTCACTGATCAGAAGTCTTCTCAGCTTGAAGTTTATTTAATGATAGTCCTTTGTGGTAAAGAGCCCAACAGATGTACAACTATTTGAAAGACCCTCTTCTCAATTTTAAATATCCAATCCTTTATTCTCAGGTTATGACCTCTACTCCTAGACTTTCCCATAGGGGAAACAAGCTTTCTGCAACTACCCTGTCGAGTTCCCTAAGAATCATGCACATTTCAACAAACTGTCTCTCATTATTCTGAACGCCACTGAGTACAGGCCCAACTGACTCAACCTCTCCTCTTAAGGCAGTCCCTCCATAACAGGTATCAGCCTAGTGACCAGTCTCTGAACTACGCGCAAAGTCAGCAGTTTATCTTAGACAAGTGACCCAAAACTGCTTACAGCAAAGTATTAAAACTTACAGTCAATGAAATTAAGTTTTCTAAACTGGATCTTTGTTGTACTGAAAATTCTTTCTCCCACTTCCCAATTAACTTTGCAGGCAGCACTGCCTGTGATTTTAAAAACCTCTCCTCTACAATTTAGTTAACTTGTCGACAGACTTTAGGTTACAGTACATATATTACTTTTCAAGCAGAAAAATTACACAACACGATCAAGTCTACCTAAATCAATTTCTCCATTGTTTGGTTCATCAGTAAGGCCAAGATCAGATTAAGCAGGATTTTTTTTCTTTAAAACCTAGATAATCCACTTAATTGGCTGCACTTGGCTTGTAAATGTGCAGCTCTTATAAGGAAGGTACCATTTCCATTAGGTAAGTACATTTATAGGTTCAGCACCCTCTTTAATCTCATCTAGCTAACAATAGTCAGCTCCATAACCAAGCAGAGTCACCCAAACTTTCATTTACCTGTTGAAACTGCCCTTCTGAAACTCCATCTCTATAGAATATAATGCGTGTTGGTTTGAAGCGAGTGGATTTGTAAAATTGAATAAGGAGTTCTCTGACCATGAAAGCAAGGTCCTGAATGATTTCCTGCCGATGCTGCTGTACACGGACTGTGGCACAATAACGACTTGGATGAGCATCCATACTACCAACCACCTAAATGAAATGATATACAGCGCAAGAGAAAACAAACCTAAAGTAAGCTTCAGCATTTTATTAAATTACACTCCTATGGAATATAGCACACAATCAACAACTGTCAGGAAGCTTAGAAGTAATACTGCCATGAAACTGCTAACAAAAAACGGATTTAACAAAAGGAAGTGTTCACACTTGCAAGCGGGAAATGCCAGAAAATTGCTTTTAAACTAATGAGACTGCTCAGTAAACAATACTAAGCAGGTCCTTACATTTGTGGATTATAAAATATCACAAAATGTGCTTAACAATTGATAATTCAAGTCATCACTGTACTAAATATTTGGCATTTTTAGCATGCCTATATTCTAGGCATCTACATCAAAAATTATTTACCAAAACTGGTGTGGAGTAACTAATGACTCGAAAGTATTTGGGCATTGAATATGGTGTTTAGATCACTGATGTATTCTTAGGGTATAACAGCAGAGTGGGAATGGAAGATGAGGGCCCCAGCTTGACTATGCAATTTCTCAGAGTCTTTTACAAACTGAATTTGGCATTTTACTCTTGGTTCCTGAATACTTACCACCAGTAAAAGGTCATTAATTCAAGAATCATAGAATCCCTATAGTGTGGAAATAGGCTCTTCGGTCCAACAAGTCCACACCAACTCGCATAGCATCCCGCCCAGACCCATTCCCCGAAAACCCACTCACCCCTGAACACTATGGGCAATTTAGCATGGCCAGCCAACCTGCACATCTTTGGACTATGGGAGGAAACCAACCAGAGGAAACCCACACAGACACAGGGAGAAATTGCAAACTCCACACAGACAGTCGCCCGAGGGTAGAATCGAACCCAGGACGCTGGTGAGCTAAAACAATGCTTCAGAAATTCCTAAGTATTTTAATAATTGATAAATAGAAACTATACAAATCTGACAGGGGTGAAGCTGAGGGATGGAGAGATTGCATACACAGTTTTTTTTAAGGATGTCTTTGAAAGCAAGGGCATAAATGGGAAGATAAAGTGGTTTTGGAAGATAATCAGAGGGAAACAGTGATTGCAAAGAATGAAATAAATCCATTTTAGAGATTAGGAATCTCATTTCAGATCAAAACCTAGACTATCACATTCATATACTAATTACACTATTTCAATTTAAAAACTGTAGAAGCAAAAACCTGAATATAATTAGAATCACAGTTACTCACTGCAGCAATGGAAGGTTTCTTGCCATCTCCAGCTGGTGGATGTGTTACATCTGCACCCAGGAATATCACTGGCTGCTGAAACACTGCAGGTCTGGAAAAGTAAATATAAAATTTGGGACCATTACAAATAGCTCCAATAAATTACATAATAGAAGCACATTCCTATAGATATCCTCACTAAGTCAACTCAATGGGAAAATTTAATATTAAACATAGTATCCCATTTCCTGAAACAATGGGAAGATCACCTCAACATGAGCGTACCATACCATTTGGTGTTTGATATCACAGCTCCAGGGACCCGGGTTTGATTCCGCCAATGGGAGACTGTGTGGAGTTTTCATATTCCCCCTGCATCTGCATGGGTTTCCTCCAGGTCCTCTGGTTTCTTCTAACAGTCTAAAGATGCGCTGGTTAGGTGTATCAATCATACTAAATTTGTCCACAGTATCTAGAGGTGCACACACTGGATGGATTGGCTGTGGGAGGTGCAGGGTTAAAGGGACATCGTGGGAGGGTGGGTCTCAGAGGGATGTTCTATGGGGGCAGGGGGTCTGTGTGAACTTGATAGGTCAAATGGCCTGCTTTCACACACTGGGATTCTATTAATAAATTTCTGCCACAAACATTTTTTTTTAGACTTTCACGAATCAGTCAATATTTTAAAACAGTTACCACCAGTGGAACTTGGCACATTGGTTGCAACACAAGAAACTTACATACCTTTCCTTAGACAGTCATAGATGCCAAGTTAATCTACATAATCTGTTGTCAATAATTTAGTTTTGGCATACTATACACAAATGCAACATTGAAAGTATTTTGTGCAAAGAACATTTAAAAATGCAACATTGACAATATTTTGTGTATTTCCTTTTGAAATATGTTGTCCAAATATTGAATATGTATAAATCTAGATTAGCCTTCGGGTCTTGTCTAAACTGTTCAGCAGCAGGTGCCATTCTCAATTTGGCTGTAGCACTCTTACCCAATTCAGGTTACATGCCTATATCCTATCAAAATTGATGTATGCAAACCATTATAAAACCTAACTTTAGTATTGTAAAAATATGATAACACAGTTGATGGGACCATCTTTCGGGTGAAGCATTAAACACTGGGTGCTGTCCCCCTCAGCTTGACAAAAAAACATTCTGCAGCATTATTTCACAGAACAACAAGGTAGCCTACCTGGTGTTCTGTCACATTCATTGCTCAACTAAAAGTAGATTTCAAATCAATCATTAACTAGTGATTGGGTTTTCCTACATTACAACACAAGCACACAAAGTGTTTCATTAGCTGTTAAGCACTTGGAAGATCTGAGGTCAGGAAGAGTGCAGCATATGTGCAAGTCCTTTCACAGTTAAATATGCTGGGAGAGACATCAACACCTGCTTATTATATCTGAAGCAGATTTCATATATATGATACAGTCGCACATGGACATATAATCGGGAATATCTTATTCAACACAGTTGAAAATAAAACAAAGCAGGAACCAGTAAGCTGAAATCACAATTATTACAGCGCAGAAGGCCACTACAGCCTGCATCAATTATCCAGTGGCGATCTCCTGCCTTTGCCCTATATCCCATTACTATCCCAAAAAATTATCCAAAGCCCTCTTGAATGCCCCAATTGAACCTTTCACCATATTTCCAGTCATTACATTTCATACCCTAATAACTTGCTGAGAGAAAATGTTTCATTTTCCTCAAACTACTGATGCAACTAAAAGCTGAACTAAAGCAAAACTTTTAAAAATCTTTTTTCACTTTGCACAGAAAAACTAAACTGAACTATCAAAATGGTGTAAAGAACAAGCGTGGAAACAAGAATGAATTAGAATATTCACATTAAATGTGATTACAACAAGCAAACAGAGAAACAAATTTGAGAAGTGAGTGCAATGGTTTGGCTGACAAGATGACAAATTGTCATGGGATCTGCTCCACAACTACGGTCTCAGAAGATAACGTAATCCATTAATGAAGACAAATGTAAATATTGTGAAACCCTGCCTTGGGAAAAAAAAATTACATTTATAGAAATGGAACTTCCAGAAATTAAGTTACTTAACAAGCACAAAAGCTCAACTGACCTTCCTTGTGGCACCAAGATATTATTGACACCTCCTAGCTTAACATTGATCTTCAGACAGAGGTTGGAAAGTGTTTGAGGAGAGGTTTTCAGTACATTTTTCACCTGCACACATTGTGTTGCCATGCCAAGTAACGTGTCACCCACGCGCTTAACTTCCGCTGTCAATGAAAAATGCCATTTATTACCACTATTAATTCAATTACAGCTCATTCTTATTCAATATTTAAATACACAATTAAAATTATGCAGATGGTGAGACAATATAGCAACAGTATTGAATAATTTGAATAATTTAAACTAGTTCCAAGTTATCATGACTGATATGTTCCTAAACTTAATTTCTAACATTTTATTCATATCCTTACCTAAAAGAAACAATTTCTCAAATTTCATTGGACACAGCATCCATAATCTTGTCAGACAGAATGGCAAATTCCTACTATTGTTTACAATAAAAGCTCTTCATGACTAATTCCTGAATGACACAAATTTGAAGACTGTGCTCTAGCTTGTTCCAAATTTCTCCACCAGGCATTAGTTTCTCCATTTATCATACCACTTATAAGCAACTAACTTACAGCAGATTTCTCAATGAAAAGGAATGCAAGTTTATATAACCAGTCTCCATAAAGTAATCCATTAGGTCCCAGTCAGACCAATCCGCATTGCATTTTCACCTCCCCTCCCTGTCAACAAAGGTCAATAAATTCTTGAACTGTGGAATCTGAAGACAAACATAATAGTTCAGATGGAATTTGACCAAGGCTCTTGAAAAATGAGAATAATTTATGTATGTCTATGTTTGAACAAACATTTTACACCAGGGCACTAGTCTTTAGGGATGTGCATATATGGAAAACAAAATATCTTCATATGTGAAAACACCAAGTAAAGCTGAATTACTTTCTAGGTTCCACACCAGATAATATCCTTTCCCTACACGAAACTTCTTTCTGCAAGAGTTTCATTCACTCACAATGGATCTCATGTTCCTTTGTAACTTCCAGCTCCCAACTACACATTTTAACAACTCAATCTATTGTCATCTGAAAATCAGCAGTATAATTCTCTGTTCCCTCAGCCAAAGCATTGATTATATCTGGTGAAATGCTGGAATCTTAGGAAGCTCCATCAGTCGTACCCTTAAGCCTCACACTGAGTTCTTCACTTTAACCAGTTACAAACTCATCACAAGGAATGCTGTTGTTGGGGAAAAAGAAAAGTTTCTTAGCCAAGTTAGCCAGTCACCATCTCCCAGGTCAGTTGTTGACCAGTTAAGTGCAAAGTAAACTATCCACCACTATGTGTACCTAAGGTCAAAGAAAGCACATACCACCCTGAGGGTCTCTGAGCAAGACATGGCAGTTGTGTTTCAGTGGGTAGCATGTTCAATTTAACTAAACTGCATTAGCAATTACATACTGCAGCTAGAACAGTGAGTAAAAGTCGAGAATATTTTGACGAGTAACTCACCTGCTGTCTCCCCAACATCTGTCACAGGTATAAAGGGGTGATGTAATATTCTCTACTTGCCTGGATGGTTGCAGCTCCAACAACACTCATGAAGCTCGACACCATCCAGGATAAAGCAATCCACACAAATAGAATCTCATCACAATCTTAACATTTATTCCCTCTACAACCAATGCACACTAGAGGAATGATGTATTAACTCACTATTGATCATTTGACAGCACTTTCCAAACTTGGGACCTCTACCAAAATGAAAGAACAAGGGGAGGTTATACATGGGAACACCACTGCACGCAAGATCTCCTCCAAGCCACAGACCATTCTGACTTGTGACTATCTCACTGTTGCTTCACTGTCACTTGCCTTCTAACAGCACTGTAAGTTTTCCTATGACCCAAGTACAGCAACAATCCAAGAAGGCAGCTCACCATCTTCTGGGATTAGGATGGACATTAAAGTGCCAGGCGAGCAAACCATCTCCATATCCTTTCTATGAGTAAAAAGAATTCTCACTCTGAGTCAGAAGGTTGTTTAGCGCAAGTCCATCCATAGACTGGAGCATAAAGATCCAGTCCCAAGACAGTACAGCACTATAGGAAGTGCCATCTTTCAAATGAGCCAATTTCTTATCT
Organism: Stegostoma tigrinum; assembly: GCF_030684315.1. Lineage (NCBI taxonomy): Eukaryota > Metazoa > Chordata > Chondrichthyes > Orectolobiformes > Stegostomatidae > Stegostoma > Stegostoma tigrinum. The sequence continues at coordinate 112,253,356 of NC_081358.1, read as the reverse complement.
GTTTACTGAGGTGACCACTGCACAGAGCAGGTGTCCTAAGACCTCAGGTTATAGCACTAAAAGATGAAGAACAAAGAGTCTGATCAAATGGCTGAAATTAGGTGACATCCACTTTTGCTTTTCATGTTACTTAAAAACTGCTCACTTTTACTGCTAATATCTTAATGGTTTTATTCAGAACATTTTTCAATGCATGCTATCAGAAAAAAAAATGCTTGGAAACCACAAAATCCTCAAAATACTGACCATAAACTGGCGTTTTTCCAGGAAGCACCACTACCACCAGCTGAAGTCCTGCATATGTATTCTTCAGGTGCCTGAACATGGGTTCCACACTATCTGCACCTTGTGCGTATTTACAAAAGCAAGGTTGGCCTTGTATTGGCATCCCAGCATCCCTGGATATCTTCCTTAACTGGTCTGTGAATGCTCTGAACATAAGCAATATAGTTACTGAGTAAAAGCTTTGTGTTCACAATTTTTAAAAAGCTAATAATAAACAATCTGGTAGGGAGCGGTAGAAGAGATAGGGTTGGAATTACAACAGTTTCTTTTTAGTATTTGGGATTAATGTTTGACAAAATTCAAACCTGGAATAATACGAAAATATTTTACTCTTTCCTGTTGCAAGATCATAGAATTACAGGACACCCTATAGTGCAAAAATTCATCATTCGGCCCATTAAGTCCAATACCCACCCTTCAAAGAGCATCCCATCCAGACCCAGTGCTCACTCCCCCAACTATTAACCACGGATTTACCCTGGCTGATGCACCTAGACTGCATATCCATGGGCACTATGGGGCAATTCAGCAAGGCCAATCCACCTAACCTGCATATCTTTGGGCTGTGGGAGGAAACAGGAGCACCTGGAAGAAACCAACACAAACACAGGGAGAACCTGCAACTTCCACATAGACAGTAGCCCATGGTTACAACTGAACCCAAGGCCTTGGCAATGTGATGCAGCAGTGCTAGCTAATGAGCTACCATGTCATGAACGAAAATGACAGACTGTGCTGGAAGGAAACTTGTTACTTCTCAAATTTGTTCATCCTTAAAAGCACAAGGATCCTTCAGAATCGCAGAATAATGCTGGATGTGGTCTTTGCCTGACAGCCACACATACATCTACAAGGATGACTGGTATGGAGCCTAAATCAGAGGCTAATTCTAACCAGCATACTGTCAAGGAGCTGTGAAAAACAAATTTAGCATCGATGAGGAATTAAACATGGACCTTTCTTGGCTGTATGGCTTAGTAATTATCATATAAAAACTGAAAGAACTGCAGATGCTGTAAGGAACAAAAACAGAAGCTGCTGGAAAAACGCAGCAGGTCTAGTAGTACCTGTGAAGAAAAAAAATCAGCGTTAAGGTTTCGGGTCCAAACTGTAGTTCTGAGAAAGGGGTCACCAGGCCCGAAACGTTAACACTGATTTTTTTTTTCTTCACAGATGCTACCAGAACTGCTGAGCTTTTCCAGCAACTCCCCTTTTTGTTCCCAATTATTACATAAAGTTCTCCACTCATTTTTTTTTAAACCAAACAGTTAAAATCATACAGCAAGTGCCACAATATTTTTATAATATTAGATATTCACTTGCAATGCCAAGACATACAGGCCAAGAGACGTAAAATAAGATTAGATTAATTAGGTGCTGCTTTTTGACCAGCATACACTGGATGTACTAAAGGGTCTTTGTGCCATAAGACTTCCATAATGCTATTTCCAAAACTACACTGTTAAGACCCCGCAGGATCCTGTACATTTCAATCAAATCACTTCTTATCCTTCTACTTGCGGCTGTGTGTGGGTGTGTGTGGGTGTGGGGGGGGGGGGGGGGGGGGGGGGGGCGCGATATTTGTGCACCACCACGGTCTTGCACTTCACATCTGTTTACTTTCTTGTGTACAAGTTTTGGAAACACAGGATAAAGTATATTGCTTACTTCAGTGTATCTTCTCTGCACTGCCTCTGTGGAGCAAAACAGGCAATTGCCCAGACTTTCACCTCAATGCCTGTATGAAACTGTTTGCCGCGCATATCCCACACACCCTGAATTGGAGTAGCAACTGTCTTATTCTGTAACAAAAAAATAAAAAATAGCAAGAGAGCATGAATGTTTCAATGTCACACACTTAGTCACCTACTAGCTAGAATGGTTTTCGTGAACTACAGAATACAGATGAGTTCTGTTGACTTTCTAAACCTTTAAGAATGTTGAGAGGTATAGTACTTAACTTCAATTAAACATCAATGCTACACAAGACAGTTATACACTGCCAAAATAAAATTTCTCTTGCACTCTCAGCATATTCTCCACGGCCAATTATGACACTTATAATTGTCACAGGACTTTTTTCAGTCTAAGAAACTGAAAATTTAATCTTCACTTGAGTAACTCAGATTTTTTTTTAAATCACTCATGTTTCCAGTTTATGAGCTTCACTAATTGTTGCCAGTATTTTTGTTTACTCATTCATAGGACGTGGGCAACTCAGGCTTAGTCATCATTTACTATCCCTCCCTCGTCCCCTGAGGGGAGGTCAGTGAGCTGCCTTCATGAACCACGGCAGCACCCTGATAAAACTGATCAGGATCATTCTGTTTTAACAGACAGGTTAAAGAGAAAATTTCAAAAGCAATGAAAATTTGAGAAGTCAGCAAACTTCAAGAAATTTAATAAGCTGTGATATAAAAGGAAGATGGTTCAAATGTGAATCTGAAATAAAAACAGAAACACACAGGTCAGGCAATATCTGCAGAGGGAATCAGAGTTAATAGTAATTTATTTTTAAACTCAATTGTCTCCTGACCTGTTCAGCTTTCTCAGCATTTTCTACTACTATTTAGTGTGCTGCTTAACTTTTCAAATAACTAGAGTTTAACATGGCTCATTATCCCAACAAACTTCACAAACACTTGGAGGAAGAAGGACAAAAGAAAATGGAAGAAATGGAAAAAGAAAATGAGGAATTAGTATGCTAACTAAAGTACAATCAGTTTTGTAACCTTCAAGTAGAATGCCTCAGCATTACAGAAACGGCAAAAAAGTTGGGTTAATGCCTCAAGATTTCAAAAATTAAATGATTTTAAGCAGGTTGCAAATATACCAAAAAAAGTTCAGAATTGTTGATCAATGGTTTGTTTGCTCATTTGCAAAATCAAAGTCCTTACCCGACCACCATACAACAAGGAAGGTGCCTGAAGAACACGACCTGGTACATCTGTCATGTCATCTCTCACTCCTATTCCAAATTCCTGAACATAGGGGTCAGCATTAAAACTAGCACTTTTCATCTGCAAGGAAAAGGACTTCTTTGAATAACTGAAGAACACATCTGCACACAGAAAATAACTTGGTTTACACTATTACAATATACAGTACAGCATCTATAGACTCACCAAGTAATCTTAATCCATAAAGCAAACAATTTCAGAAACAAAAACAGAAGTTGTGGAGAAAACTCAATGTCTGGCAGCATCGGTGGAGAGAAAGCAGAGTTAAAATCTTGAGTCCAGTGACCTTCAAAAATGTTAACTCTGCTTTCTCTCCATAGATGCTACCAGACCTTCTGAGCGCTTCCAGCAATTTCCATTTTTCTTACTGATTTCCTGCATTCAAAGTTCTTTGTATTTTTTTGTTTAGTGAAGAAAATAATTTATTTTGTTTCACCTGAATGTATTCATCAAATTAATCACCATTCTGTTCACCATCATTGCAATTTCCAGTAGCGTTGTGAAGTCAAAATAAACTGAAACAATGGAAATGTAAGTTCCAAAAACAATCTTAGAATATCTGGCATACATTGTATACCTAAACATCGGGAAGATATTTCCACAGCAAGACAACTGTAGCCAAAATTACAGACAGTATTGAAGTATGCATAAAATTATGAAGGCATATGGATGGATTAAATGAATGGACAAAATTATGACAACAAAATTCAATGAAAGTAAATGAAAATAATTTAATTATGGAAAGACAGGAACAATAGAGGTCAAAAGTAACTTGGAAGTCCAGGCTCACAGGTGACTAAAATATTATAACAGGTAAAGAAATCAATCAAAGCTGACAGTGCTGGTGAGCTCTTTTCTTGACTTGTTGCAGTCTTTGGGATTGTAGAGAAAATTATCTTGCTGTTAGACAGCATGTTCCAAGACGATGACCCAGCCACAATGAAGGAAAAGGACTTGCAGTTCCAAGTCAGAATAGTGCATGGTTTGAAAAGGAACTTGCAAGTGTCAGCTTCCTATGAATCTCCTGCTCTGCTGGTAGAGATCACGTTTGGAGCGAAAGAAGCTTCGGTGAGTTACTGCAATGAATTTTGTAGATAGTATACACTGTTGCACTGCTCAAAAGAGTAGATAGTGAAGGTCATTTTTTCGTGGATGGGTCAAATTTCTTGAGAGTTGTTGGAACTGCACTTATCCAGGCAAATGAAGAGTAATGCAACACTTTCGACTTTTTCCTTGTAGATGGCGGACATTATTGAAACACAGTTATTCACTGCAGAAGTCTCAAATTCTGCTCTTTTAGCTCCAGTGTTGATATAGCTGACCCACTTCTGTTTCTGGTCAATGGAAAATCCTAGGAAGTTGACAAGAGGACTTAAGCATCACTAACATCTTTGAACATTGAAGGGCAATGGCTCGGATTTCTTGTTGAAGGTTGTCACTACGTAACACTTGTGTGGTGTGAATGCTACTTGGCAGTTATTGGCCCAAGCTTGGATGGCTTCTCGGCCTGGTTGTACATGGCCATAGAGTGCTACAGTACTCGGGGATGGTGCTGAACATTGGTGATTGCACAATGAACATTCCCATTTTTGCCTTCATGAAAGAGGGAAGGTCATTGATGAAGCAGTTAAACATAGTTGGGTGAAGGATTTTACCCTGAGGACCTCCTACAATGCTGTCCTACACTTGAGATAATCAGGCTTCAATAACCACAATTATCTCCCTTTATACATGGTACAACTTCAACCAGTAGATAGCCTTCATCCTGATTCCAATTTTACCAGGGCACTTGGATGCAAAGACAGAAGTAAACAGAATGATACCAAAGTTCCTCAGGTTTTGTCCACCATGAAAATTTAAGCAAACTAGGGCTGCATCATACGGAATTCAACAGGTTTAGGGGTGATTTGATTAACGTACTCAAGATATAAAGGGAAGCAAATATTCAGAAAATATGTCACAGTTGGGAGTCTAGGATTCAGGTGCAAAGATTCCTGTTCTAGCTTTAGATTAAGAGAAAATTACAAAAATTATGAAAATATTTGTAAAACAATGTAGTATATATTTGAAACTATTTTGTAAAGTGTAATTGATGGTAGATCAATTTCAACTTCTAAATCTGAGATCCACAGATTTGTTAGCAAAGGTATAAGGGATACTGGGTAAAGACAGGTATGTGGAGCCCAGAACTAAATAGCAGAAAAGGTTCGAATGGCTAGATGGCCTCATGCTATTGCTTTATTACTCACCAGTTTGCTGATCTCATCTTGTCTGTCTGGTGCAGACCTGGCAGTGGCTCTAATCATTGTTGAGGTTTGATTGTCTGTCAGTTTTTTTATACATCTCTGCCCAGCTACAATGTTACACACCTGGAAAGAGATCAATTAAAAATTAATTCAGTGCCAAATTAATTTAACAATACAAGTCTCAAGAGTAACTCTAACAATGAGGTTCCATTCAGGAATTTTTCACTTAAACAAAATTTGAAAAAACTATACCTTTCAATATTAACTATTTTCCATTTTTATTTTTAATTTTTATTCATACTTCCAACGTTAGACATTACACTTCTAGATATGTGACATCTACAAAATAATGCATCAAAAACCTGAGATGATTCAAATTTATCCTGATCACTCACTTTATGTATCGGACTTGCTATCTCTGAATTCCTTTCTGCCCCTAATCTTCAACCAGAAAACCAAATGTCTGCTTTTCCAACAGTCAATAAAGTAGATGTGTTTTTCCTTAAACAAACATTGCAAGGTTTTTGACTTATTGATTAAGGCAGGATCCACACAAATATTTTAGAAAATTTTCAACTTATGAGGAACAAAGGGATTTTAAAAGAATCAGGGTACACGGGATTAGGGCTACTGCTTATGTGGAACATTAATAACACTGACAGGTTTGGACCAACAACCTGTTTCTACATCTATGTAATTCTATTTGATATAAAATGATCAAAAATTGTCATTGGATATAAGTACTACATTGCATAAGTGGAGTAGAGAAAGTCAGGCTAAATAGTGAAGCAAAGTCCTGTTAACAGCATCATATTCTTTTCAATACAAAGGTGAACAACATATTTTGAAAAGGGTATGCAATTTTATATAGGACTGTATACTGTATTACACTGAGAGAAATAATTCATGATTAGTATAGAATATTAGTATTAATAGTGTGACCACAAGTGAATGTTTATTCCATTTAATGTATTAGAAGACAGAAAAGGCTAATTGAAGTCACTGCTCTTTCAATTTCACCCAACAGCTGGACTATTGAATTTAAAGCATGTTGGAGTGTTTGCACATCTAGAGTTGAAAAAGGGGACATAAGCCCTTTTCTATTCAGTTCCCAATCCTATCAGTGTTGTTTGAGGAGGAAATCTCAAACTGAATAGGAATCTCAGTCAACCCGTGACAAGGGAAAATCAGGTCAGTGTGTTGTGCACGATGCAAGGTCTCTGACAACTCCAACTGCGGGCAACAGTGGCAGGAGGATGTACGGTCACAATGCTGTTTAGCAATGTCAAACAAGATGGAGAAGGTCAGAAGAAACCAAAATAGAAAGGAAACATGGGGAAAGGGGAAAACAGAGAAGTTTTGAAAAAAGTGTAAAGAAACTGTAAATCTTCAACTAACAAGCCTGGCACAAAAGTAATAATTTTATTTCATAACTTTAGTAAGAGACAACAAAACTGACATGCCTCAAGAGGAAGATACGTATGTTTTTGCTCCTGTCCAACTTGTAGACATGGTAAATGAGGATAGCGAAGATTTAGTTTGTGCTTGTCCTTGAAATATTGTGCTACTGTGCATTCAACAGTCTGCCCATTCTCCTGCTGAAGTGGAAATCTATATACAAACATGGTAAAACAAAATCAGAAAATTTTACTCAGCCATTAAACTTACAAAATAAAACTATTTCAGCCCTTTTAAAAAAAATTCTTCAGGGTCAGAGAAGAAAATATTCCAGTTATAAACAACACTTAGCAAAAGTCATCGGCAAGTTAAACTCAGTTTATGGAATTATAATAGCCAAAATCTGCCCCCCACCCCCCCCCCCCCCCACCCCCGTCCCCACCAAGTGTCAACATTAAATGCAATGTTGTTTCCAAACAGAAATGCCTTACGTTTGATGGCTTGCTGGTCTTCTGGTAACATTGCACACTCTATACTTTCTTTTCATTTGGCCACAATGAGTGATCTCCACCTTGAGTCCTGCAGAGAATTAAACACAAACTGGAGAACATACTAAATGGTAATAATGCCATAGTACTAATTACAAAGATACCAAACCATAAAATATATAAGCACATCACCACTCAGCCTATTACAGCCTGACAAATTCTTACCACTCATGTATTTATCAAAATTATTTTTAAGTTGGCAGTTGAATCTGCTTATACCACACCTTCAATTCAGATCAATTACTGAGTATTTAAAAAATAAATCCCTCTGCCGTCTTTGGTTCCTCTTTAAGTCATTTGAAACTAGTATCCACTGGCTACCAAACTATTTGCAACTTGAAACAGTTTTGATGAATTGTTTAATCAAAATCACTTGGATGTGAACACTATCAAAACTCCCTTTAGACTTCTTTTCTTTAAAGTGAACAACTTTAGCTTCTCTAGTCTCTCGACATCACTGAAGTCCCTCAATACTGGTATCATTTGATAAAATTCTTTTTGCAATGCCCTTAAAACCTCAAGATAATTCTTAACGTTTTGCACAAAACTGAACACAATACTCTTGTTAAGACTTCATGTTTTTTACTCAATCATTTGTTCATAATACCAATTCTTCATCGAACCACGGATCTAAATAGAACAGACTTTGAACAGATCTAACAACTGAAAATTTGATATCCAAGTGGATTTCAGCAGAATTGGATTTAACAATCATTTGTAACCTTACAGTCCAGCATGTGCCCCAGTCCATCATTGCCATCAAGTCCAGAAATCAACCCTAGTTCAGTGAACAGTGCAGGAGGACACGCGAGGACCAAACATACCTCAAGTTATTGTCAACCTGGTGAAGTTACAACACGGGATGTCTTGTTTGCCAAAGAGCAGAAGCAGCTTGCAATAGAGAGAGCTAAGAAACCTCAATCAACAAATCATATCCAAGCTTTACAGCTCTTTAACATCCAGACATAAATGGTGGTGGACAATTAAAGTAACAGAAGGTGGCTCCACAAACGTCCTCAATCTCAATGATGGAGTCCAGCACAAAATTCCAGACTGCAGCATTTGCAACCATATTCAGCCAGAAGTATTGTCTGGATGATCCATCCTAGTGTCCTCCTGAGGTACTGATCATCTCAGTTTCCAATCCTCAGCCAGTTTGGTTCACTGCATATGACCATAAAATATAGTGGTTTCATTAGGCCATTTGGCCCATCAAGTCTGCTCCACCATACAATCATTGCTGATAAGGTTCTCAACCCCATTCTCCTGATTTTCCCCCCATAACCCTTGAATCCCTTACCAACCAAGAACCTCTGTCTGTCTTAAATACATGCAGACCTTTCGGCAATGAGCTCCACAGATTAACTATCCTCTGGCTGAAGAAATTCCTCCTTGTCTCTGTTCTAAAGAGCTGTCCCTTCACTCTCTGGCGGTGCCCTCATGTCTTAGTCTCTCCTACTAGTGGAAGCATTTTCTCCACGTCAATTCTGTGCACTAAACTATCTGCAACTGGAATCATTCAACCATTGTTGAATCTTCCAATAATATTTTGGGGTTTCCAATGACTAGATACTGAACTGGACCAGCTATATAAATAATGTAGCTACAAGAATGGACAAGAGGCTAGGAACTCAGCAGCAATTAACAACTTCCCCCTCTACATCCTCAGTGCCCAGTCCATCAACTACAAGGCACATGTCAGGAATATGAAGGAATACTCTTCTTGTGCCTAAATAGGTGTAACTTCAAAAATACACAAGCAGCTCAAAACTATGCAGGACAGAGCAGCTCGCTTGACCACCAACACAAACACAGCATGTCACAATGATTTATAAAGTGGTGAAACTGTGGGGGGAAGCAGACTCAATAGTAGCTTTCGAAGGCTGATAGGACAAATACTTGAAGAGGTAAAGATTTTCACTACTATGTGGAAACAACAGACGAGATGGATAAGTCAGACAGCTTGACTTAACCACCCAGCAGATAGTATGGGTTAAGTGATCTCCTATATGCTGTAACATTATGATGCTATTTCCAAAAGGATGCAAAGTACTCTTAGTCACCCAATCAGTCTATAATATGAAAAACTTTGCAGTAGAATTGAAATCCATGTGTTTTTTTCCTATGATATACAATCTTCAAATTTGGGTGGCTCTAGCAAGATAGCATTTGTGCCCTGACAACTGAATGGTTTAACAATCAGCGTTTGACTACAGTAATATGTAAGCCTGACTAGCCAAGGATGACAAGTTTCTTTTTCTGAAGAACATCACCACAGCAGGTGATGTTTGCAACAATCTGATAGCTTCCAACATCCTTTTTTTTGCTGTTAGTTCATAAATCACTAATCTTATTGCATTCCATTGCTAAACTTTCTACAATTCTCAACCATTGGGCTGTATGTCCAGTACCATTAGACTACCACATCCCAAAGAGGCCTTTTGATACCATTATCTCTCAAATAATATTGTGCAAAGTTACTTTAAAATTGGGAAATGCTTAGTCCACTATAAGAAAAGAAACTCTAAAACTAATGTTGAGCACATAACGTGTTAAAATAAAATCTCTCAATCGTAGTTCCACTCAGTTCCTAAGCTCACCTTTGATCTCTTTGGTGAACTTCACTCTCTGGGAGTCAGTTAATGGTTTCTGCTGCTCTTCAATATTTTTAAAATCCAAAACTTCACACATGAATTCAATCACTGGTTGGGCTTTATAAAACGCTGTAGCAGATACTGTAAACAGAAAGAAAAAATGATAAAACTCTTTCTCTGTCCCTTTTTTCTTTGAAACAAATATCTGCTCTCAAAATAATGTCACAATGCCATATGTGATGAGCAACTTTAATATTTCCATGTTTTGACACCGACGGACCTGTCTTTCTCAACTGCAATAATATGAAAGCAAACTCTGCACATGCTGGAGATTTTAAATAAAACAAAGCTCTGGATAAACTCAGATCTAGCAACATTACTAGAGAAAGAAACAGAAAAAATGTTTCTAGTCCAATAGGACTATTCTTTGGAACTCAAAGAATAGGGCAAGTGTAGCAGTTGCATGCAGAATAAAGCTCCATTTTCTCTGCACTGATATGTACTAAAATCCTAAACCATAAAAAGCAAACCTATCAATGTACTAAGCAGAATCCTCACCTCTTAAAAAAAATGTCAGATGCCAAAGCATTTTCCAGCAGGGTAGCCGGAAATCAATTTCTTCTCAAGGGCAACAAGACGGCAGCAATAAATGCTGGCCTAGTCAACAACACCCACGGCCTATAGTCAGATATTTAAATATTCTGATTCATGCCGTCACTTCAGGAGTTTAAACATTGATTAGAACAGCTTGGGCAACTACAATCTAGAGCCAGAAAGAGCAAGTGAGAAACTGGAAGGCACAGAGCATTTAGCACACTAAGTCACAAGGCAAAAACATGGTAACTTTGAAGTACAACTAATATTACCCAACACAAGCTAAACAAACAATATAGGTAAATTGCCAATGTCTGGGCATTAATGCTGCTAAGCTCAGTTTGGGCACAAGGAGGTTGTCAATTTACTGGATTGCTAAAACTGTACCCATTGTAAAAGGATCACTCGATACAAATAATACTAGTACATTCTTTACGCAGTAAACAATAGATGTGCTATGTCTCTTTAATGAAAAATCACCATCTGAACATCAAACATTTTCATATTTCATATAACTAAGATTTACTTCAGATGTATTCAGTACTTAAGTCTTAATCTTAAGGAACTGAGTTGGCGAATGGCTGTTGCAAGTGATGTGAAGTAAACAGGTAACGTAAAAAGAAGTCCAATGGGTTACTGTCTAGAGAGACATGACTGAAGATAGTTTAACCTCAGGATCAACACATTTCAGACGAGGAGAGATGGTGAGCTCAGTCTGTCATGGTAACCTCAGTTGGTGCAGGAATTCAACCCACACTATTGGTGTCAGTCTGCATCACAAACCAGTCATCAAGCCAAATGAGCTAAACAACCCCCAAAGTGATGCATCATGTGGATACAAAATAATAAAATGCTGCAGATGCTAGAAATCTGAAATGAAACCAGAAAATACTTGAAAACTGAAATCAGGGAATGAGACAACAATATTCCACATTGTGGTTCCCTAAGTCTTCTGCTGTGCTTCAGTAAAGGAGTGTATAAGTTAAGTAGGAAGATTTCAAAGCGTGGTTGTTGACTTGCTCGCTAAGCTGGATGGTTATACTTCAGATGCTTTGTCACCATGCTAGCTATCATCATCAGTGTGGCTTCCAATGAAGCAATGTTGTTCTACACTGCTTAGCATTTGAGAGATCTGTTGAGGTGCTTTGTGTCAGTTCCAATTCTTTTTTGCAAGGGTTTGTATATGGTGTCTAATTCCACATGTTTATTGCTTGTATTTTGGGTGGACAACCAAGCCTCCAAATTCAAGGTGTATTTCTGTGTGGAGAATACAATGGTATGGCATATCGAAATGGAAAACAAAACACATATAATATAATATAATGAGGTAATGAGGCATCCATTAGATAAAATGGAAATATTTGGATGCTGTTGTTTGCCACAAATTATTTAATTATTTGGAACTTGTCAGGAAAGAGGTAAATCAAGTAATCAGCTATATATTCTTGACAGAAATTTACACAAGTTATGTTAATCTTGCAAAAAATATTAACAAACATGCTGATAGAAATGTGTAAGTCTGACACTAATTTTGAAAGGATACTGATTCAGTTGGAGGTGCTCCAATGGGGGACAAGGTTTTGAAAGGATACTATCCAGGCCTTCAAAATGCTTTGGACAATTAAGCGTTCTTTGCCGTATACAGGGTTATAATTATAGAATCACAAAGCAAGATAGTGTAACATCTCTACTAAATTCCAGCAGCTTCTAAGTTTGGGTTATGATGCACTAAAATTTAGTTTGTCATCAAAATTTAAGCAGAAGTTTAACCTTGGCTTTCATATACAAATATACAATACCAACTGCATGTATAAATAAAAATTATCACGTCTGCTAATCCACAGCAATATTTTATAACAAATGCACATTAGTGCATACTAAATTTTTAGTTTGGTTTCTGAGACTATCAATTACCTATTTCTTAGTGAAAGTCACAGCACAAAAAGTATCAACTATAAAAGCCAGAAGGGCCACAAGATTATATATAAACACATTGACTCAAATATGTAATTGAATATAAAACTGCCATTAGTCATTCTATCACATTCACATTGAAGGTCAACACCCATCAAATACAGAAATCACAATACAGAACTGTTTAGATCTGAAGCTTCAACAAATTTTCATTGAGCGTAAATTTCAAGCTATAGAACATAGAACAGTACAGTGCAGTACAGGCCCTTCGGCCTTCGATGTTGCGTCGACCTGTGAAACCAGTCTGAAACACATCTAACCTACACTATTCCATTATCATCCATGTGTTTATCCAATGACCACTGAAATGCCCTTAACGTTGGCGAGTCTACTACTATTGCTGGCAGGGCATTCCACGCCCTTACTACTCTGAGTAAAGAACCTACCTGACATCTGTCCTATATCTATCACTCCTCAATTTAAAGCTATGCCCCCTCGTGTTAGCCATCACTATCCAAGGAAAAAGGCTCTCACTGCCCACCCTATCTAATCTCTGATCATCTTGTATGTCTCTATTAAGTTGCCTCTTAACCTTCTCGCTAACGAAAACAACTTAAAGTCCTTCAGCTTTTCCTCATAAGACCTTCCCTCCATATCAGGCAACATCCTGGTAAATCTCTTCTGCACTCTTTCTGATGCTTCCACATCATTCTGATAATGCAGCGACCAGAATTGTATGCAATACTCCAAGTGCAGCCACACCAGAGATTTGTACAGCTGCAACATGAACTCATGGCTCTGAAACTCAATCCCTCTACCGATAAAACCTAACACACCATATGCCTTCTGAACAACCCTATCAACCTGGGTGGCAACTTTCAGGGATCTATGCACATAGACACTGAGATCTCTCTGCTCCTCCACACTACCACAAATCTTACCCAGTTAGCCCAGTGCTCTGTATTTCTGTTACTCCTTCCAAAGTGAATCACCTCACACTTTTACGCATTAAACTCCATTTGTCACCTCTCAGCCCAGCTCTGCAGTTTATCTATGTCCCTCTGTAACCTCCAATATCCTTCTGCACTATCCACAACTCCACCGACTTTAGTGTCATCTGCAAATTTACTAATCGATCCTTCTACACCCTCATCCAGGTCATTTATAAAAATGACAAACAGCAGTGGCCCCAAAACTGATCCTTGCGGTATATCACTAGTAACTGAACTCCAGGATGAACATTTTCCATCAACCACCACCCTCTGTCTTCTTACAGCTAGCCAATTTCTTATCCAAACCACTAACTCACCCTCAATCCCATGCCTCAGTATTTTTCTGCAATAGCCTACCGTGGGGAACCTTATTAAACGCTTTACTGAAATCCATATAGACCACATCAACCACTTTACCCTCATCCACCTGTTTGGTTACCTTCTCAAAGAACTCAATAAGGTTTGTGAGGCATGACCTACCCTTCACAAAACCATGTTGACCATCCCAAATCAAATTATTCCTTTCTTGATGATTATAAATCCTATCTCTTATAAACCTTTCCAACGCTTTACCCACAACCGAAGTAAGGCTCACTGGTCTATAATTACCAGGGCTGTCTCTACTCCCCTTCTTGAAAAAGGGGACAACATTTGCTATCCTCCAGTCTTCTGGCACTGTTTCTGTAGACTATGACGACATAAAGGCCAAAGCCAAAAGCTCTGCAATCTCCTCCCTAGCTTCCCAGAGAATTCTAGGATAAATCCCTTTCGGCCCAGGGGACTTACCTAGTTTCACACTTTCCAGAATTGCTAACACCAAATCCTTATGGACCTCAATCCCGCCTAGTCTAATAGCCTGTATCTCAGTAATCTCCTCAACAACATTGTCTTTTTCCTGTGTGAATACTGACGAAAAATATTCATTTAGCACCTCTCCTATCTCTTCAGACTCCACGCACAACTTCCCACTACTGTCCTTGACTGGCCCTAATCTTACTCGTCATTCTTTTATTCCTGACATAGCTAAAGAAAGCTTTAGGGTTTTCCTTGATCCTCCTGCCAAAGACTTCTCATGACCCCTCCTGGCTCCTCTTAGCTCTCTCTTTAGGTCCTTCCTGGCTACCTTGTAACTCTCAAGTGCCCTAAGTGAGCCTTAACGCCTCATCTTTACATATGCCTCCTTCTTGCTCTTGACAAGAGATTCAACTTTAGTAAACCACAGTTCCCTTGCTTGACCACTTCCTCCCTGCCTGACAGGTACATACTTATCAAGGATACACAGTAGCTGTTCTTGGAACAGGCTCCACATTTCAATTGTGCCCAGCCCCTGCAGTTTCCGTCCCATCCTGTGCATCTTGAATCTTGCCTAATCGCCTCATAATTGCCTTTCCCCCAGCTATAACTCTTGTGAGCTCAAGTGAATGTTTATTAACAAAAGTATTTGCAACAAGAAAGCATTCAGCATCTTGGGCCATTATTCCCCTCAGATTGTGGCAATTTCCTTTGCACTAATTGGATACAGTGTACCCCAATACTGCAAGAGTCACTACACTTAAAAATACACAATTGGTTGCAAAGTACTTTGGAAAACCAACTGCTTGTCAGATGCGCTGTACAAACAAAAGCCTGTTGATCCTTGCCATTACCAAAACTAAATTAGTGAAAACACGCCAACATAGTCCCAAGGTTAAATTTACTAGAATTCTCAAACATGTAGTATTAAACTCAAACACAGATGACAGGTACCTCAAAACTAGATCAACTGAAAGCAGTAAGAATTCTAATATCTAAAAAGCAAGAATAAATTAGTACAATACATTAAACTCTGAAACCAACCATCAATATTAAGCATCATTTTCCACAATGAAGGTCTGACAGACTGATGAAATCCAAACCACACTTCCCTGCCCCCTCCCAAAGGATTAGAGCACCCCTCAGATGGTGTGAAGAATGAACGGCCTACTGGAGTGTACCTGCAAAGAAAACAAGATGTACTTTACTTAAGAGTGCAATCACTAATTAAAGGACTGTAATGACATTAAACATTTCCACTATGATGTCTAACTGAAAAGCAAGAACAGCATTTTCATTTCTCTCTGTCTGGCTTCAGGAGCTCATTTGCCAAGGGGCTGAATTTTAGCCTTACCACTCACCCACCTCCCAAATCCTCATACAAAAGTCTGGCATGAGCCAAACAAAATGACTTTAAAAACAGCTGCCTACAGCACTGGAGGCAATTTTTACAAGGAAAAGGAGTCAACTATCCCTCACTAATGGTGTTCCACCCCAAAGCTGTTAGTCAATCTGATTAGCCAATAAACAAGTTGCTCCAATATCAGAACTCAGCAGTGGGCTTTGCTGGGACTACGATCGGATCCAAGATGATCATCGTGGTGAACAAAACCAAAGTTGCTGGAAAAGCTCAGAAGGTCTGGTAGCAGCTATGAACGAGAAAACAGAGTTAACGCTTCGGGTCCGGTGACCTTTCCTCAGAAGGGTCCACCTTCCAACATCATCATGGTGACCAGATTTAAAAAGCAAGTCCCAAGGCTTTTAGACAGGGAGAGATTGTAAGCCTTAGGAAACATGGAGTTTCAGATTTTGAAAACTAGAGGGGAAGTAAGTTGTTCTGCCATACACAGAGCACATAGACTTGCTAATGCCTTACCCACTACTGTATTACACACACAGTTTTGGAGTAGGCAGGAAGGTAGTGGACTAGCCAACTACTGAATTTTAATCATCCCTCACACCCAGCCATAAACTTATACAGCACGGCTGCCCAGAAAATTTTCCTCTTCGGTTCAGGTAGTGGCATTTTCTACCTCTGAACCAGCAGAGTTTGGATTCAAATCACACTTCAGGACTGGAGCACCAAAATCAAGGCTGGCAGTTGAAGGTACTACCGAGAGTACAGTGCAGCAACTTCCACTGACAGTGATTTGCTAGTAAATGTTAACCAGTGGGGCCATAAGACCTTACAGGTAAACATAAAAATGTCTCAAGATAAAAAGCTAGATTCCAGATATATTAGCCATTAAACTTAAACAACATGTTCAGAGGTCTGAAAGAAGCCAAGAAACGTCTTTGCAAACAGGATTATGCATTTATATGTATATATGGAATAACAGGGTAGCAAGGGAAAGGGTAAGTCCACTTAAGGACAAAAGAGGGAATTTATACGTGGAGCTGGAGGAAACCAATGAAGTACTTAACAAATACTTTGCATCTGTATTCACAATGAAGCAGATGGTGATCCGAGAGGAAGTTATGATAATATTCCAGGGCATGTCAATATAAAAATGATGGTGGTGTTCGGTGTTTTGAAAGCATTAAGATAGACAAGACCCTATGACCTGATGGGTTCTATCCGAGAATACAGAGGGAGGCAATAGCTTGGGCTCTATTTAAAAAATTTTTGTATCCTCTTTAGTCACAGGAGAGGTCCCAGAGGCCTGGAGAATAGCCAAAGTTGAAGGAGGGCACAGGGATAATCTAGGAAGTTACAGCCTGATGAGCCTTATGTCGGTGGTAGGGAAATTTCAGGCGAAAATTCTCAGGAACAGGATTTACTTATTTGGAAAAATATGGACTTACTAACAATAAGCAGCATGGCTTCGAGCAGAGGTCATTCCTCACAAATTTAATTGAATTTTTTGACAACGTGACAAAATGATTGAAGACAACAAGGCAGTGGGTGTTGACTACATACACTTTAGCAAGGCTTTTCAAAAGGTCCCTGGTGGCACAATGATACATAAGTTGAGGTCACATGGCATCTGTGGTGAGCTGGTAAGATGGATACAGAACTGGCGGAAGGGTGTTTTTCTGACTGGAGATCTGTGACCAGATTTTTTTGGTGGGATTAGTGCTGGAACCTCTGTTGTTTGTAATACAAATAAACGATTTGGAGGAGAATGTAGGAGATCTGATAAGTTTGCAGATGACACGACGGTTAGGGGAGTTGCAGACAGTAAGGATACAGCAGAATATAAATAGGCTGGGGACTTGAGTGGAAAAATGGCAGGTGGAATTTAATCTCGACAAATGTAGGTGACATAGTTTGGAAGGACTAATGAGGAACAATTATACAGTAAATACCTGAACCCTTAGACATATTAACATAAATAGGAATCTAGGCATAAAAGTCCACAGACCCCTGAAAGAGGCAACACAACTAGATAACGTGGTCAAGAAGGCATACAGCATGTTTGCCTTCATTGTCAAGGCATACAGCATAAAAATTGGCAAGTCAGGTTGCAGCTGTATAGAACTTTAATTCGGCACATTTGGAATATTGAGTACAGTTCTGGTCACCACACTGCTGAAAGGATATAGAGGCTTTGGAGAATGATACAGAAGTAGTTTACCAGGATGTCGCCTGATTTGGAAGGTATTAGCTATGAAGAGAGTTGGACAAACTAAACTTTAATTTCAGTTGAACATCAGAGACTGAGGGATGATCTGATCGTTCACATAATTATGACAGGCATGGATAGTATAGACAGTCAAAGTCTTTATCCCAAGATAAAAATGTCAGTTACTAGAAGGCATAGGTTTAAGATAAAAGGGGGGAAAGTTTAAAGATGTGAGAAATTATATTTCACAGAGGGTGGTCAGTGCCTGGAACATGTTGCCAGAAGAAGTGGTAGAAGCAGATATAATAGCAACGTTTAACAGGTATCTTGATAGATACATGAATAGGCAGGGAAGAGATGGATACAGACCGCCGACAGGCAAAAGTTTTTAGTTTAGAAAGGCATCGTATATCAGCACAGACTTGGTGGGCTGAAGGCCCTATTCCTGTGCCATACTGTTTTGTTCTGTGTTCTTTATTACTTAACCCTCAATCAATGTTACAAGTCATCTGTTGATGGATGCTAGCTGTGTGCAAACTGGCCACCAGTTTCCAACTTTAATGACTATACTTAAAAAGTATTTAAGAAATCTGGTGATTTTGAAAAGTACCATTCAAAAGCAAATCATTGTGTGCTCGCATTACTTTGAAACAACCAAAATCTAGTACTGTGCAAAGCTTTAGAGTAACAAAGCTGCAAATCTGTATAAAGGGAAAGAGGAAAAAAAAGTGGATCAAGGGAACTATTGTATGTCACTGCTGTCCATTCCTTTTCAGCTACAAATGGGACCAGATAGACCCCGAAAAGGTGAAAAGGGCAATAAAAATGACAATCAGGATCAATACTATCAACCTGAGAAAAGCTCAAAATTGGAAAAAAGCCTGACTATCACAACATGTAACTCAGATCCACAACAATTATAAGCTTTTCCACTGGTCTTCTATGTCTTTACATGCCTGCATGGAGAGGGCAGATTTTCGGCATCTATCTGTCCTAGTCATATGGTTCATTTGATTGTCCTTTTTCTTACTTTACCTGCAAGGAAATCTCCTCAGTTCAGTGTTTCTAGGACTGACAAGACTTTAAAGCATCATCCTTTTTTAAAAATCCATTCAGGGGATCTGAGCTTTGCTGGCTGGGCCAGCATTTACTGCCCTTCCATAATACCCTTGTGTAGGTAGGAGTAAGTTACACATTCTTGAACTGCTTGAACAGCATTTGGTGTAGGTGCATATATTATGCTGTTACTGAGGGAACTTCAGAATTTAGAAACATAGAAACACAGAAGAAAATAGCAGCAGACTGTTTGCCTCTTCAAGCCTGCTCTGCCATTCAGTATGATCATAGTTGATCATCCAACTCTGTACCATGTTCTCACTTTCTCCACATACCAGTGAAGAAATGGTAAAAATTTCTAAATTAGGACGGTGAGTGGTTTTGAGAGGAACTAGCAGATGATGGTACACAGGTGTAGGGAGATTTAGCAGTCTGGATTAGAAACTGGCTTTCTATAAGGCGGCAACGAATGGTGGTTGATGGGAAATATTCAGCCTGGAGTCCGGTTACTAGTGGTGTGCCTCAAGGATCTGTTTTGGGTCCACTGCTGTTTGTGATTTTTATAAATGACTTGGACGCAGGCATAGGTGGATGGGTTAGTAAGTTTGCAGATGACACTAAGGTCAGTGGAGTGGTGGACAGTGTGGAAGAATTTGCAGGTTGCAGGGAGACTTGGATAAACTGCAGAATTGGGCTGAAAGGTGGCAAATGGAGTTCAATGCGGACACAAGTGAGGTGATTCACTTTGGGAAGAATAATAGGAAGGCAGAATCAATGGAAAGATTCTTCGTGGTGTGGATGTGCAGAGGGATCTTCGTGTCCATGTACATACATCCCTGAAAGTTGCCACCCAGGTTGATAGTGCTGTTAAGGCGGCTTATGGAGTTTTAGGTTTTATTGGTAGAGGGATTGAGTTCAGGAGCCATGACGTAATGCTGCAACTGTACAAAACGCTAGTGCGACCTCACTTGGAATGCTGCGTGCAGTTCTCGTCGCCCCATTACAGGAAGAATGTGGAAGCATTGGAAAAGGTGCAGAGGAAATTTATCAGGACGTTGCCTGGTCTGGAGCGAAGGCCTTATGAAGAAAGGCTGAGGGACTTGGGTCTGTTCTCATTGGAGAGAAGAAGGCTAAGAGGGGATTTAATAGAGACATACAAAGATGATCAGAGGATTAGACAGGGTGGACAGAGAGAGTCTTTTTCCAAGGATGATGATGTCAACTTGTACAAAAGGACATAGCTACAAATTGAGGGGTGATAGATTTAAGACAGATGTCAGAGGCAGGTTCTTTACTCAGAGAGTGGTAAGGGCGTGGAACGCCCTGCCTGCCAATGTAGTTAACTCAGCCACATTAGGGGCATTTAAACAGTCCTTGGATAAGCATATGGATGATGATGGGACAGTGTAGGGGGATGGGCTTAGATTAGTTCACAGGTTGGCGCAACATCAAGGGCCGAAGGGCCTATTCTGCGCTGTATTGTTCTATGTTCTCTTGCTGTTGTCCTTGCAGATGGTAGAAGTTAGAAGGCGTTGTCTCAGGAGTTTTGGTGAATTTCTGCAGTGTATCTTGCAGATGGCACACACTCACACAGAAGGGTCTGAGGAAGGGTCACCGGACTGAAACGTTAACTCTGTTTTTTCCTCCACAGATGCTGCCAGACCTGCTGAGCTTTTCCAGCAACTTTGTTTTTGTTCCTGATTTACAGCATCCACAGTTCTTTTGGTTTTTAATAAAAAATGAGAACTTGCATTGAAAGATAAAAATTCACGAAGGAGCAGGCTTTACCTGTGCCATGCAAACAAGTTTGGTGACACAAACAGTTCTTCTGAATCCTTTCTTAAGATATCAAATGAAACTTAGGTGGAGGATTTATTTGTTTGTCATAAAAGCCCATGTCTGACAGAAAAGTCTTGCAGAAAAAGTGTCAGATTTAAGCTATATTAATAATTCTACAGAAAGTGAAAGAAAGAGTGTTAAGCCCGAGATTTGGGAGCAATTTAGAATTCACTAAAGTATGACTGAAGAAACTGATAAAGAAAGGGGAAAGAGAATATGAACGTGAACTAGTGAGGAACATAAAGGTGGACGAGAAAAGTTTGTCTACGTATGTATAAAAGAAATGGTTAGCAAGGACAAATGTGGGTCCACTATGGATAAAGACAGGAGAACCTAAGATGGAGAAAAGGGAAATGGCAGAGCAACTAAACCACGTTTGGCACATTTGTGAGGAGCAAGATATAGAAAATCTCCTAAAAATGAGTGAATACCAACGGCCTTGTGAAAATAGAAAACTAAAAGAAATTAGTATTAATAGAAGTACTGAAAAAATTAGCTGGATTGAAGATTGATCAATCTCCTGGACTGGATGACCTATATCTCTCAATGTTGAAGGTTGTGGCTGAAGAAATAGTTGATACATTGGTTATCAGTCAAAATTCTACAAATTCTGGAAAGGTTCTGCAGACTGGCAAATAACCAACATAAGCTCATCAATTAAAAATGGAGGGAAAGAAACTGGACAACTACAGACCCGTTAGCTTAGCATCAGTGGTCAGAAAAAAATGATGGAATCTAGTGTAAGTGATAACTGGACACTTACAAAATTGTAGGACTGGGCAAATTTAATATGAACTCATTAGACAGAATTCAGGTTGTCAAACCTGCAGGAGTTTTTGAGTAAGTTGCTTGTCGCATAGATAGAGGAGAACCAGTGGATGAGATTTATTTGAATTTTCTGAATTCTTTGATAAAGCTCCAGGTTGCAAGTTAGCAAATAAAATTAGAGCATTTGGAATTAGTGACAATATATTGACATGGATTGAAAATTAATTAACAGGCAGAAAGTAGAGAGTAAGCGTAAGCAGGTAATTGTCAGCTATGGCAGGCTGTTTCTAGTAGGGTGGTGCAAGTTTCAGTGTTGGGGCCACAGTTATTCATAATGTATGAAAATGATACAGATGTGGGGATCAAATCAAATATTTCCAAATTTGACAATGAAACCAAATTGAAGAAAAATGCAGCTTCAAGGTAATTTTGCAGGCTAAATGAATGAGCAGGAACATGGCAGATGGAAAATAATGTGAATTAAGTGTGAAATTATTCACTTTAGTAGAGAAAAAATAATGTTTCCTAAATGGTGAGAGGTTGGAAGTGTCAATATCTAAGGAGGCCAGGATGTTCACTAGTCGCTAAAAGATAACAAGTGCAGCAAATAATTACAAAGCCAAATGCTACTTTGTGGGTCGCCACAAAGGGATTCGAGTGCAGAAGAAAAGATTCCTTGCTGAAATAGTATAGAGCTATGGTGAGACCACACCTATAACACTGTTTTTATTTTTAGCTTCTTTACCTAAAATAAAATATATACACCATAGAGAAAGTGCAATTGATTTTACCAGGCTAATTGTTAGAATAAGGGAATTATTTTATAAATGGAGATTGAGGAAATAGGGTGTGTACACTCTGGAATTTCAAAGTATGAGTGATGATCGAATTGAAAATTTACAAAATTCTAACAGGATGTGACCAAATGCGTATAGCTGTTAAGTTCAGAACTAAGGGATAAGGGAAAGGCCATTTAACACAGCTAAAGAGGATTTTTTAAACTCAGAATATTAAATCTTTAGAAATCTCAACCCAGAAAACTGTGGAAATTTAATGTTTGAGCAGATTTAAATCAAGAATCGATAGATTTCTGGATACTAATGCCTTCAATAGATATGGAAAAAGTTGAGGTAGATAATCAGCTAGGATCTAATTGAATGATGCAGACTCAAGCAGCTGAAAGGCTCACTTCAGCTCTTATGTAAGTTCACATCGCAATGGCTACCTGATCCCTACTGATTTCCCATCTATCTCCCTACAACTCCAGTTTCAACTTCAAGTACACTGGTGTGCTGCAATGTAGGAAATGGGAAATATGGCAGAGAATTGAAAGCAAACTACTTCTGTGGAGCTGCTTTGTGAAACTTTTGCACTTACATTCACTGGCCACCTTCTTCTTCTTTAGATTCAATGTAAGCTATAAATCTAAACACCAACACTACTGAAGACTGGAACTGACTGCAGACAAACAGAAAGTCAAGGAAACAAGATAACAAAGTGTGAAGCTGGATGAACACAGCAGGCCAAGCAGCATCTCAGGAGCACAAAAGCTGATGGTTCAGGCCTAGACCCTTCTTCAGAGAGGGGGATGGGGTGAGGGAACTGGAATAAATAGGGAGAGAGGGGGAGGCAGACTGAAGATGGAGAGAAAAGATGATAGGTGGAGAGGAGAGTATAGGTGGGGAGTCAGGGAGGGGATAGGTCAGTCCAGGGAAGACGGACAGGTCAAGGAGGTGGGATGAGGTAGTAGGTAAGAAATAGGGGTGCGGCTTGAGGTGGGAGGAAGGGATGGGTGAGAGGAAGAACAGGTAAGGGAGGTGGAGACAGGCTGGGCTGGTTTTGGGATGCAGTGGGGGAATGGGAGACTTTGAAGCTGGTGAAGTCCACATTGATACCATTGGGCTGCAGGGTTCCCAAGCAGAATATGATTTGCTGTTCCTGCAACCTTCCGGTGGCATCATTGTGGCACTGCAGGAGGCCCATGATGGACATGTCATCTGAGGAATGGGAGGGGGAGTTAAAATGGTTCGTGAATGGGAGGTGCAGTTGTTTATTGCGAACCAAGTGGAGGTGTTCTGCAAAGCGGTCCCCAAGCCTCCGCTTGGTTTCCCCAGTGTAGAGGAAGCCACAACGGGTACAGTGGATGCAGTATACCACATTGGCAGATGTGCAGACGAACATCTGCTTAATATGGAAAGTCATCTTGGGGCCTGGGATAGGGGTGAGGGAGGAGATGTGGGGGCAAGTGCAGCACTTCCTGCGGTTGCAGGGGAAGGCGCCAGGTGTGGTGGGATTGGAGGGGAGTGTGGAGCGGACAAGGGAGTCATGGAGAGAGTGGTCTCTCCGGAAGGCAGACAAGGGTGGGGTTGGAAAAATGACGTGGGTGGTGGGGTCAGATTGTAGATGGCGCAAGTGTTGGAGGATGATGCGTTGTATCCGGAGGTTGGTGAGGTGGTATGAGAGAACGAGGGGGATCCTCTTGGGGCGGTTGCAGCGGGGGCGGGGTGTGAGGGATGTGTTGCGGGAAATGGGGTCAAGGGCGTTCTCGACCACTGCAGGGGGAAAGTTGCAGTCCTGGAAGAACGTGGACATCTGGGATGTGCGGGAGTGGAATGCCTCATCCTGGGAGCAGATGCGACAGAGGCGGAGGAATTGGCAATAGGGGATGGAATTTTTGCAGGATGGTGGGTGGGAGGAGGTGTATTCTGGGTGGCTGTGGGAGTCAGTGGGTTTGAAATGGACATCAGTTTCTAGCTGGTTACCTGAGATGGAGACAGAGGTCCAGGAAGGTGAGGGATGTGTTGGAGATGGCCCAGGTGAACTTGAGGTTGGGGTGGAAGGTGTTGGTAAAGTGGATGAACTGTTCGAGCTCCTCTGGGGAGCAAGAGGCGGCGCCGATACAGTTATCACTGTAACGGAGCAAGAGGTGGGGTTTGGGGCCTGTGTAGGTGCGGAAGAGGGACTGTTCCACATAACCTACAAAGAGGCAGGCATCGAAAGAAGTTGTTGAGGGTGAGGACGAGTTCGGCTAGGCGGATGAGGGTGTCGGTGGAGGGGGATTGGTCGGGCCTGCGGGACAGGAAGAAGCGGAGGGCCTTGAGGCCATCATCTGCGTGTGGAATACAGGTGTATAGGGACTGGACGTCCATGGTGAAAATGAGGTGTTGGGGGCCAGGGAATTGGAAGTTCTGGAGGAGGTTGAGGGCGTGGGTGGTGTCACAGATGTAGGTAGGGAGTTTCTGGACCAAAGGGGAGAAAATGGAGTCCAGATAGGTAGAGATGGGTTCGGTGGGGCAGGAACAGGCTGAGACAATGGGTCGGCCAGGGCAGGCAGGTTTGTGGATTTTGGGAAGGAGATAGAAACGGGCCGTGCGGGGTTGGGGAACAATAAGGTTGGAGGCTGTGGGTGGGAGGTCCCCTGAGGTGGTGAGGTCATCGATGGTGTTGAAGATGATGGTTTGGTGCTCGGGGGTAGGGCCATGATCAAGGGGGCGGTAGGAGGTGGTGTCGGAGAGTTGGCATTTGGCCTCGGCGATGTAGAGATCAGTGCGCCGTACTACCACTGCGCCTCCCTTGTCTGCGGGTTTGATGGTGAGGTTGGGGTGGGAGCAGAGGGCCGCCCGTTCTGCGCAGGAGAGGTTGGAGTGGGTAAGAGGGGTGGAGAGGTTGAGGCGGTTGATGTCTCGACGGCAGTTGGAGATGAAGAGGCTGAGGGAGGGTAGGAGAAAGCTGAGCAGCAGATGAATGATGCAGACCCATAAAAGGGCAGCAGGATTGATCAAACAGGTTCGTCCATTCCATATCGTGCTACAGTACTACAAACAGGATTGAGTTCTGGATAACCTTTCTCTGACGAACTCACCCATGGGTCCTACATTCCTTTCTCTACACACGTATCACACACAATGACAATTATATCCAAGATGCTTTTACTTTTTGGATTATCCGAATATCAGAGTTTAACAAATAATAACACTTAATGAAGTGGGTACCTAGTTCTTAAGATAAAAATAACGAAGGGAGAAGTATGAGTGAGAGTTAAACCAGGGCTACATAAAAGTTAACCAGAATTACAATACCAATTCAAGGAAATTTAATTTGCAGAAGATACAAAGATAGAATGCCTTGTGGGTGCAGGATGCAGCCAAGTTCCTACAAAAGGAACTCAACTGAGACTCAAGGACAAATGCAATATACAACATGATAAGGTTAAGATTAAACAACTATTTTAGGATATGAATGTCAAGGGATACCTGGAGATATTTTCATCAGGAACTAGTATTCAGAGATGTGCTCCCAAAGTAAATTGCGCATGACCAATCTGTCTTTAAAGATAATTTTTCAAAGTGATGAACTTCCAGAAGACATTTGCAAAGTTCTGATGCATTGCTTTATGAACTTGTCAGTGGGAATCAAGGGCAACTAGCTCACTCATGTAAGGATGTACGGAGTGCTTCCAAACAGATCAACAGCAACAGTGGGAGATAGTGCATTTGGTGTACTCTTGGTCTTTGCTAAACTTCACCCTTTCAGGACACTTATTAGTTGACCCTGAGCAATTATCTCCATTGGAAGGAAAGCTACTGGCATTAATTGACCTGTGACTCTCAGTGTGACCAAAAACAAAACAAGATTATATCACAGAATCCACTGATTGCATCATGCCATGGTCACACCACAGCTACAGTATAATTCTGGTCACAAACACAATGGGAGATTAACACAGCTCCTACAAATAATGCAGACTGTGTAACAAGGTTGGTTCTTGTTGCAAGCGCAAAGAATGGTAAAGAATGACTCAATAAAATTGGTAAAGAGGCATGCACCATTCAGAACGTCAGAATAATTATTGGAATAGTAGAAAATCAACCCAAAACATTGTACACATGGTATGTTTAAATCAAGGATAATAGGGGTTGTTGAAAACCTGGGATAGATACCAGGAAGTATGGCTTTGTGTAAATGGGATCAATTACTGGAATAGGTAGTCAAGAAAGACAAGGTTCTCAAAGCTGAAGTCAAATTGGCCACAGAATTTTGTCCTGTTATACCTTTATCAATGACAGATGGAGTATCTAATTTCCATGATTTGAGGTCTAATTTGTGTGACTGCAAACATATGGTTAGGTGCTAGACAACAGAATTCATGAAATTCCATGTGGTGAATAAGTTAATTGAAAGTAAAAATAATTTTCTTTAGTCAATATTCTTTGAAAGAACCGTAATTACTCGCTAAACTAGGTAACTGAACAGAGACGGGGAGGCAGAGAGATCAATTTGTGGAATGATGCACCAGTAAGATCCTTCATTCATGATTTTGTAACAGAGGTACTACTGCGCTTCCCTTTTAGTATACATCTAAAAACGTCACATGCAAAGTTATTACTAAATGTCACATTTTAGTCACTAGGTGGCTCTTCTCACCTCATGGAGGGCAGGTGTCTCATCACTACATCTAGTGCTTGAATAGATTCAAAAGGAATAGCTGGGAGACGACCTGAAAGTGCATCATGCAGAGCTTGGAGACTGACACATGCCACCCACTTTATCACCACCTTAAAGATTCTGTCCTTTCCTTCCCCTGGCAGAGTTACCTCCAGCTCCACCTATTTAAAAAGAAAAAACGTCAAATACTGAACACAAATAAACAAGACAGTTAAAAACTACAACAAATCAAGGAGCAGAAATATCTATTCATAAGCTACATCGACCAAAAGCCATATTAAAATAACAGCAATAATCAATATTATGTAAAACACAGAGGTTATAATAAAGACAATTCATTAGGATTAATAACCATCAGTAGAATAGCCACAAAGGGAACTGAAAGAAGGTCTAGCTTCGCACTTAGTCAATTCATTGCACTTGTATCAAAACGGGATTAACACAAACTTCTGCTTATTTGGAAAAATTATTAATGTAATCCTTCTGAAGTCTACTGCAAAATAAAGTAGATCCTGTGACAAACTAATCATTTGCCAAAAAATCAATATATCAGTCATATTAATCATACCAAGATGTTTTCAAAATACATCCAACAGGATTAAAATGATGATGCAATGGGCATTTTGATTGTTGTCTGTTCATTTAGTGGACCTCAGTTTCGCCGACTAGCACTGATTTCCTGTCTCTTCTTGTCCTGAAGGTGGTAACTGTCAGCAGTCTTCATGAACTGCTCTAGTCTCTACAAATGAAATTCAGCTAGCTGCTACTTGGAGGAGTTTTGGGAACCAATGAGAACAAATTTATTTGGCCATTAAGGAGCAGATGGAATTGTATCAGTGATAATGGGAACTGCAGATGCTGGAGAATCCAAGATGATGAAATGTGAGGCTGGATGAACACAGCAGGCCCAGCAGCATCTCAGGAGCACAAAAGCTGACGTTTCGGGCCTAGACCCTTCATCAGAGGTCTAGGCCCGAAACGTCAGCTTTTGTGCTCCTGAGATGCTGCTGGGCCTGCTGTGTTCATCCAGCCTCACATTTCATCATCAAGGAGCAGATGGAGTTATTTTGTATTAACTTGGTGTTGTTCTAAATTGAACTGTAAAGCCTAACCAGAAAAAGTGTAGAGAAAGTAGATTAAATAACATTTCAAAGGCATTTCTAATTATCCAGTATGCTTAACATAATAGATCACCATGAGACATATTACTGGATTTTTTTATGTACACCAATGCTCATATGTAAAGTGACTAAAGAGTCCAGTTTTGTTTGGTTAGTTCTAGATTTTCATTAAACATCCCAGTGTCTGGAAAAGTTCCTCAAAATAGCTGAAATGCCACAAAATTTACAACTTTCACATTGATTTTCAAAGTGAAATAAGATCAAATTGTATTTAGGTTTGAGCACATATACTTGGTTCTGTACCTTGCCCTATAGTCAACGCAGCACGTAGCCTTACCCTACAGCATGATAATCACTCCAGGATGAGCAGGCAGAAAATGGGCAGCAGGTAGAGATTGTTTGATTTGTTTACATCCACAGCACATGGTTTCTTAGGACTAGTTGAGGAATCAACTTTGAAAAGAAGGGCACCAAACTATGGTCATTTTACTTGTTTCAGTAGTACGAAGCATTAGTCCACTTTCAATCTGAAAGTCTGATCAGCCCATTTGCAGAAGGATATTAGGTCAGGTGACGAAAGTCCAGTAGTAGATGTGAGTTTTAAGGAGTTCTTAAAAGGAAGTAAGCAAGATAGAGAAAGAGACAGGTATATGGAGGTGTTAGGAGTACAAGGTTTTCACATAACGTTGAATGTTTTAAACTATCCTTTTAATTCAAGGTAAAACAGAATAACAACGATTTTGGACAGTAAGAGAAACAAATATTTTCATCAACAGATGTTTCAGCAGGAAAAAAAATGGAAGCTCATTACCAAGCTGAAAAGATGGGACCCACAGAAGTTCAGCATATGGTCTGCAAAAGGAGCCGTCAGAACATCTTACCACAAATCGGTTTGGGTAATTCTAAGGCAACTGAGGGAACAGACATGGAATGTTACAATTTCACAAGAGAGATGAAAGCCAAAAATTGGAAGCAGATTCAAGCTAGTTCCTACAAAGGCTACAATGCTCCAGAGAGTGAGGGGCAAAAGCAAAAAATGCTGTGTATGGCTTTCAATCATGTTTACATATTTAAGGAAGGTTACCTTTTCTGTATTACTGTATTACCTGCCTACAATGCATTGCTTAGTTGATGTTGATTTAGTCTGTTTTTTTTTCCCCGTTTACAGGTTTTAAAATAGGAAATCCTTTACTGTGCTCCTGTGGATTGGTCACTGGGAATTCAGAGTTGTCAGTGTCTACAGGAACTGTAACAAAAGGAATTTCAGAACTGAAGGCTCAGCCACCAATAAAGGGGTAGTTAAAATTGAAGATGTTTAAACAGTTAGACTTAGATGACTGCAGATGTTGGACAGATTGCAGACATGGAGAGGGACAAGATTATGGAGGGATCTGAAAACAAGGATGGAAATTTTACAGCAATTTGACAGAAGGAAGAAAGAAAACATGGGATGCTTTCCTCAGCAATATGGATTAAAAATCAAAATGGTGGGGATAATTTGTAAATCCTGATTTCATTTTTGACTATCGTGCTGCTGTTCACGACAGCTTCCAATGAATGAGTCAGCTACCAGTAAGTTCAATGTTACAACTCAACCCTAAACACTGAAATACTTGAAGTACATATAAAATGATTTCGGATGCATTGTTCTTGAAAACTCTATACAGATTTAAGTATCTGCTTTTGAAAGATTGTAAAGTGGGACAAACACAACAGAATGTTGGAGAAGCTCAGGTCTGGCAACATCTGTGGAGACAGAAACACAGTTAACATTTTGACTCTTGTGACTCCTGCAGAATTTCTGAAGCGCCATATTGAATTCAAAATGCTCACTGTTTTTCTCTCCACACGTGCTGCAAGGCCTGCTGAGTTTCTCTAGTATTCTGCCTTTGTTTCAGAATTCCAGCAGCCACAGTATTTTTCTTTTATTTAAGGATGTGGTGCGAAGGCGGCCAGGAATCCTTGGCCAATGATCAAGCCTAGGAGGTACCAAAGGCATGATGGTTTCACTAATTTGGTTGTCCTGAGAGCCAGAAACATGCTCTATAAATCCAAATACTTTTCTCAGCATCTTCATTTTATCATTGCAGAATGACATTGCACAGAAATGCAAACCAAGCTTGGGGTGACTCTTTGAAATAGTCATCCAATGAACTTTACTTCTGTGGTCTTTTTCCGCAGCTTTGCACAGTTCGTGTTCAATTTTACAGCCTCTGCTGCTTCTAGGCTTGATGGGTGAAACACATTGATGGTTGGTCTCCCACGTTCAGCCCCCCCATTAACCCAAGAGCACCCAGAACTCTGCTGCTCATGTTCTAACTCACAAGACCAGTTCATAATTTCACCAATACATCAGTTAAAAAGAAATCCCCTTTTGCACTAAGATTTGTTGGCTTTACCCAAGCTTTGGAATTCCCTCACAATCCACTCTATTTCTCTCTCTCGCTCTATCTTTACCCTCTGAAGACACTGTAGTCTCCATCTTTAAGCAAGTCCACATGTTTAAATATTTCATGTGCTTGCGACCACTTTAGTTCAGAGGTACTCCTGTCGAGAACCTGATGTTTGATTATATTAAAAAGGTGCTGTATAAAAGCAGTTAGTTTCAGTACAACTCCTGTACTAGAACTGGCACTTAAAATTCTCAATATATTTCCCTTGTATTATAATCTAGAATCTAATTTTTAAAAATAACTTTAAATTTACAGTTAATAGATGAACTGATGACATGATTTCACATTTTAAGATGCTTGCTGTGACAGACTAAAAGCGCTATCGACTAAACAGTACCTTATGTTGAAAACTTTATATTCTAACCTACAGAACAGCATTGATAACAAAATCAAACTCAGATTCACAGAGATAACAAGGTGTAGAGCTGGATGAACACAGCAGACCAAGCAGCATCAGGGGAGCAGGAAGGCTGACATTTCAGGCCTAGACCCTTCTTCAGCTTTCCTCCTCCTCTGATGCTGCTTGGCCTGCTGTGTTCATCCAGCTCTATGCCTTGTTATCTTAGATTCTCCAGCATCGGCAGTCCCCACTACCTCTATCAGATTTACATTCTGCTGACCTTTAAGTAGACGTTCAATTCACCCAGAAGCAATCCAAAATGAAGCTTAGCTCTAACAGCTTGCTTCCTATCTTTTCTATTCCCAGCTTGGAAACTGTCTTCCATTGTGCAACTTTGCCTGGATATTTTTCCATTTAACTAAAGCTAAGAAAGTCATTCAACTTCATTTTAACAGGAATTTTGACTTTCTGATCTGAGTACAAGACCCTGCTTAAAGTCCTACAAGGTAAACCACAGCACCTTACTTCACATAACCTCACTTCCTTCCCAAGACCTTGGCAGACTAACCTTTTGTAGTGCAGGCTGAGGTTCTGGATGTGAGATTGCTCGCTGAGCTGGAAGGTTCGTTTTCGGACGTTTCGTCACCATTCTAGGTAACATCATCAGTGAGCCTCCGATGAAGCGCTGGTGTTATGTCCTGCTTTCTATTTATCTGGTTAGGTTTCCCTGTGTTGGTGATGTCATCTCCTGTTCTTTTTCTCAGGGGATGGTAGATTGGCTCCAAATCAATGTGTTTGTTGATGGAGTTCTGGTTGGAATGCCATGCTTCCAGGAATTCCCGAGTGTCTCTCTGTTTGGCTTGTCCTAAGATGGATGTGTTGTTCCAATCAAAGTGGTGTCCTTCCTCATCTGTATGTAAGGATACAAGTGATAGTGGGTCATGTTGTTCTGTGGCTAGTTGATGTTCATGTATTCTGGTGGCTAGCTTTCTGCCAATTTGTCCAATATAGTGTTTGTCACAGTTCTTGCAAGGTATTTTGTAGATGACGTTTGTTTTATTTGTTGTCTGTACAGGGTCTTTTTAGTTCATTAGCTGCTGTTTTAGTGTGTTGGTGGGTTTGTGGGCTACCCTGATGCCAAGAGATCCGAGTAGTCTGGCAGTCACTTCGGAAATGTCTTTGATGTAGGGGAGAGAGGTTATCGTTTATGAGCCCGTTTTGTCTGTTTGTTTGGGTTTATTGCTGAGGAAATCGGCGGACTGTGTTCATAGGGCACCCATTCTTTTTGAATATGCTGTATAGGTGATTTTCCTCTGCTCTGCGTAGTTCCTCTGTGCTGCAGTGTGTGCTGGCTCGTTGGAATAATGTTCTAATGCAGCTTCGTTTGTGGGTGTTGGGATGGTTGCTCCTGTAGTTCAGTATTTGGTCCGTATGTGCTGTTTTCCTGTAGACGCTGGTTTGAAGTTCCCCATTGACTGTTCGCTCTACTGTGACATCTAGGAATGGCAGTTTGTTGTTGTTTTCCTCCTCTTTTGTGAATGTTATGCCAGTAAAGGGTATTATCGATGGTCTTGAAGGTTTCCTCTAATTTGTTTTGTTTAGTGATGACAAAGGTGTCATCCACATAGCGGACCCAAAGTTTGGGTTGGATGATTGGCAGAGCTGTTTGTTCGAGTCTCTGCATTACTGCCTCTGCTAAGAACCCTGATATCGGAGATCCCATGGGTGTACCGTTGGTTTGTCTGTAGGTTTTGTTATTGAAAGTGAAGTGGGTGGTGAGGCATAGGTCCACTAGCTTGATGATGTCCTTGCTGATGAGGTTGGTGGTGTCTGGTGTATGTGTCTTGGGTTCTTCTAATAGTGTAGTCAGTGTTCCTTTGGCCAGGTTGATGTTGATGGACGTGAACAGGGCTGTTACATCAAAGGAGACCATTATTTCATCCTCTTCTATCTTGGTGTCTTTGATGGTGTTCAGGAATTCTTGGGGAGAGCGAATGGAGTGGTGGGAGTCTTCTACTAGGTGTTTTAGTCTTTGGTGTAGTTCCTTGGCTAATCTGTAGGTTGGTGTTCCAGGTAGCGACACTATGGGTCTGAGGGGTCTCCTGGTTTGTGAATTTTTGGTAGTCCGTAGACGCGTGGTGCGTTGGATCCATCTGGTTTCATTTTTTTGGAAGTCTCTCTTGTTTAATTCTCCAGATTTTTGAAGTTTTTTGAGTAAGGCTGTGATTCGGTTCTCTAGTTGTGGGGTCGGGTCTATCGCCACCTGTTGGTAAGTGTCAGTATCTGCAAGCAGCGCGTTCGCTTTCTCAATGTAGTCTGTTCGGTTTAAGATGACTGTCAAGCATCCTTTGTCTGCAGGTAGGATAACGATGTTTTTATCTTTTTTCAGTCCTTTTAGGGCTTTTCTTTCTTGTGTATTGAGTGTGTTTTCTTCCTTTTTCCTCCTTAATGTTGGTGTGACTGTCTGTCTGATGGTGTGCTGGGTTTCTTCTGTGAGTTTGTTGTCTTTCAGTGTTGTTTCTAACTCTGCTAAATCTTTCTAGTCCGCATCCCGGAAATTGTAATTTAATCCTCTTACTAAGACGGCTTTTTCAGTGTCTGTTAATGGTCGGTCAGATAAGTTTTTTATCCATGCTTCTGTGCTGTCTGTGTTGTTATTTTGAGAGAGTTTGTCTAGTTTTTTCTGCGGGTCTAATTTTTTCGTTTTCTGTGTTTGCCGTTGTCTGATGTCTATGGCTCGTTGTACTGTGTCTGTCGCATTAGTGAGTAAAGTTTTTTGGGGTGAAATTTCCTGGTTGTATTTACGGAGTCTGTTGTGAGCATCATTGATCATTTCTCGAAGCATTCTGCAGCGGTTTTGCTCAGCTATTCTTTTGGCTAGCGGGGTGTTAAGGGGAGGTTTGTATTTGAGACGTTTGGGTAGTACCTGTTTCCTTAGGCATTCATGCAGGAAGTACAGCTGTTCGCGGGTGGCACTCTGTCGGATGGTATTGGTTTCCCATCTTCGGGCCAGTTTTAGCGTATTGCGCCCATAGGTGCTAGCGAGTTTTGAGAAGATTTGTAGCTTAGGTTGAGGTTCTGGATGTGAGATTGCTCGCTGAGCTGGAAGGTTTGTCTTCACACGTTTCTGAACCACAAACCCACCAACACACTAAAACAGCAGCTAATGAAATTAAAAGACCCTATACAGACAACAAATAAAACAAACGTCATCTACAAAATACCTTGCAAGAACTGTGACAAACACTACATTGGACAAATTGGCAGAAAGCTAGCCACCAGAATACATGAACATCAACTAGTCACAAAACAACATGACCCACTATCACTCGTATCCTTACATACAGATGAGGAAGGACACCACTTTGATTGGGACAACACATCCATCCTAGGACAAGCCAAACAGAGAGACACATGAGAATTCCTAGAAGCATGGCATTCCAACCGGAACTCCAACAACAAACACATTGATTTGGAGCCAATCTACCATCCCCTGAGAAAAAGAACAGGAAATGACATCAACACAGGAAATGACATCACCAACCCAAGGAAACCTAACCAGATAAATAGAAAGCGGGACATAACATCAGCACTTCGTTGGAGGCTCACTGATGATGTTACCTAGAAAGGTGACAAAACGTCTGAAAACGAACCTTCCAGCTCAGCGAGCAATCTCACATCCAGACTAACCTTGTCCAAGAGCTTTCAGGGTTATCTTTGAAATCCTTTCCCTCGCAACGCCTTTCATCATGGCAGCGTGATCATAGGGGCACTGTCTCCAGGTGGAATCCTGATTAGTTTTTGAGCCCAACTCTCTTTCATCTTGGAAGTATTGATCGGAGCAGCAAAGTCTAGAGCCTATCAGCCTACTCCTAACTCATATTTTCATATTAAAATCGTGCACCTTGTTCCCCGCAAAACAACTACGGCCCATTCATTTGGTAACAATAAACAAACCAGGCCTATTCTCATGCAGACTTCAAACAAGTTACATTCCCCGCTTTCATTTTATCTTAAAGACTGCTCCAAAATATGAAAATTTATAAATTCCAATTGTAACATCTGATAACCTAATAGAAAAGCTAAATTCTGTATACAGTAATGCTTTACCTCACCTCATTATAACAATTGTGTTAGTTTTGAAATACAACTTGGAGAAAATAATAAATGCATTTCTTCTACAGTCTAAACATTTTATATTTTTGGATAAAAGTAATCAGAGAAAGAATTGCATGCCAAAGACAGCGATAATTATCTGCTATATGTGGCCAGCAGGCGATAGTTATCTTTAACACACCACCGCTGCCCAGTTTTTTGCGCCATCTTCAAAATAATCACAACTATATTGTTAAAAAGATCAAATGCCAAAATATCTCTAACCTAACAGTAAAACAAAAAATTGCCATAACTGAATTTCCCTCTTAAGTGCTTCAGCTGAATCTTACAATGGATTCCAAGAATTAAGCTTCATATTCTGGACAGTACCAATCCCACTTATTATGACCTGCGTGGACATCTCAAATTCTTATACCTATCTTAGTACCTACCTTTCAAACTCCATCCTGAGCTCCACCCTAACTAGCACCATTTTATCTGAATCTCGAACACCTACTTGTCCTTATGAATTATCCAATGTCATTTCCATCTTCCAATGAATCTTCACTTACTCCTTCAATGCACAACTTAAATGTATTGTTTAAAAAAGTATAAATACCTTCAAAGTCTTATGTCATTTAACAATCTGCTTCAGTTTTATCTCTCAACTGAGATTCTTGCCTTCTCCTTCTAGACCCCTGTGCACAAATCGCTCCCTTGCATCTGACAATGGTGGCACACAACCTTAACGCAATATTGTTCAAAGTTGAAGGATATGGAACTTTTTGAAAACAGACCACTGACAATTAAGTTTTGGAACTATGACAACAGAAAGTCAACACCAACTTTTTCCACACCTCTACAAATTAAATGCAACATTTGGGCTGATCTAATGAATTCAAATGTTGAATTCATTGAAGTAATCTCACTCACCCTGTCTCGCCCTATTGGAAGAGGCATTGCTGTATAGAGGTTTTTCCTTCCATCAAACACTGGCTTCCGATCACCAAAGATCTGGTTTTTAAAATGCTGAACCATATGTTCAACAATTTCTCTGAAAAGCAAAATAATTATTTCACTTCACAGCTGTTTGGATAGACATTTTTTATCTATGCATTCATTGATATTTTTCAAATTGTTTTACTTTACTTCTATTGTAAAAATTCTTAATTAAGATGAGTCAGTGTCTTTTTTTAAAATTCACTGAAATTATAAATATAGTATTTTATGAAAGTACAGAACATTAGCACACCCCCTGAGTGGGATAGGAGTCGTCCTAGTGGCCTTACAAAGGTATCCTCTTATGGCACAGTGGCAAGGTAGGGACCCCTGGATCAGGCAGCACAGGTTCAAGTCCCACATGCTTTAGAGGAGTGTAATAACAGCTCTGAACTCGTTGATTATAAAAACATAGACTTTTGCACATTTCAGATTCACATATAATGTATATTTCTATATTGTATAATCATCACAAAACAACTTCACACAACAAGTTACTAATGAAAAGTGGTGACCCATCAAGCAAACCACTGATTTAAGAATGATAGACACCTAGATTTAAGTTTTGTTTCCATCGGTTCATAATCTTGAAACAAACAAAGATTTCAGCTCAAAGTTCTCACTGTTTCTCAACTTCAGATAAGTTGATCAAATAAAGAGTCTCTCATTTGGGGAAGTGCACATTTATAAACTAGCATTGTTTTCTACCCCAGGCGGTTAGCACTGGAATTCAAAGTTTGCCATACATCTTAAATCCTAAAATGTAGAATTTTTTCTGATAGTCATACTGAACCCAATAACATTATTTGTGAAAGCAAAACTCAGACAATAAGAAGTTTGGCAAAAAATTAAATTGCTTAAATGGAAAAGATGTAGGCGTCTCAGGACATATCCATTTACACAGGTTAGTCCAATATGGTGACAAAATATAGTCAACACTAAAATTTGCATCTTGCTGAAACTACCTACCATTCACAAAAGGGAACTAATTATTTCACATTACCTGTTGACTCTTCTCGGGCATTTGTCTGGTTTTATGTCTATGTCATAATGGTAAATTTCAATTTTTGGAATGTCCACTTCAAAGAAGTTGGCTTGTAATTTGATTGGTCGACCCATAGTACCAAAATCAGGTCTCACAGGTGGTTTGAAAGTTGCCAACGTCTGCACAGGTGGTGTTGGGGAAGGTAGATCTAGGAGAGAAAGGTATTTTTATTAGAATTAAAAACAGATTGTGCATACAAAATTGCACAGATAGTCATCTCAAGCTGGCTGGCATCTATTGCAAGATAGACAAAACATATTAATTCGCTAAGAATTATTCTGTGAGCTATAGCAGAGAATGATGCCTATTTAGCCCACCCACGTTTGTACCAGCATTACACAAGAACCATCAAGCGTCTCATTCCACTGCTCTTTATTTCCAATAAACTATCAAAATTTACAGGTGCATCTGCTTCTAGACAGTGCATTTCTAATCATACATCTGTATAAAAACATCTCTGATCCAGTGCTGATGTCAATTATCGAACATCTGCACATTTTCCACAAGACCATAAAATGTAGAAACAGAAGGAGGCCATTCAACCTATCAAGTCTGCTCCACAGTTCAATGAGATCATGGCTGATTGGACAATCCTCACCCACTTTCTTGGCTTTTCCCTATAATCCTTGATTCTGGCACTGATTAAAAATACATCACAGCCTTGAATACAGTCTCCACATCCCTCTGTGGTAAAGAATTTCACAGACTCATTCTCTTCAAAGAAGAAATTCCTCGTCTCTGTCCAACACCTTACACAGATTGTGCGCTTTGCTCCTCGACTCTTCCACAGGGGAAACAACCTCTCAGTATCACTCTGCCAAGCTCCGAATAGCCTCTTATATTTCAATACAAATTTGCCACAGTTTTCTAAACTCCAACGTATACAGTCCCAACTTGGTCATCCTCTCCTCATAAGAAAATTCCTCCATACCAAGGAGCAACCTACTGAACATTAGTGAAATCCATCAAAATGCCAGTATGGCTTTCCTTAGATAAAGATGACCAAAACCATTCACAATAATTTAGGAGTAGTCGACTAGGGCCGTTTAGCAAGACTCCCCTATTTTTATAAAACAAATGACTGCATATGCTGGAGATCTGAAACAAAAACAAAGTGCTTGAGAAACTATGCAGGTCTGGTAGCACCAGTAGGGTGAGGAACAGAGTTCAAGTTTTGAGTCTAGTGACACTTCATCACTGTATCATTTTGTTAGCTGTTTCTTCCTGCAGATGCTGCCAGCACTGCTTACAAGTGCTGGAGAAACTAAATAGATCTGGAAAGAGAAACAGAACTAAAATGACATAGCAAAGAAGGGGTGCTGGACTCAGAACATTAACTCTGTTCCTCTCTCTATTGGCACTTCTAGACTTCTACAGCAACAAAAACAGAAATTGCAGAAAAGCTCAGCAGGTCAAGCAACATTTGTGGAGAGTAATCAGAGTTAATGTTTCAGGTCCAATGACCCTTTTATGAGGAAGGGTCACTCAACACGAAACATTAACTCTGATTTCAACCCTACAGATACTGCCAGTCCAGCTCAGCTTCTCCAGCAATTTCTACTTATGTTTCTGATTTACACCATCTGTAGTTCTTTTAGTTTTTATTTAATTTCTCCAACAGACAGTTTCTGTTCCCTAACTTATGCTCTTTTCTCCTTGAAATTAACACCAACTGTCCATTTTCTCTGTTACCTGCTGAACTTGTATGTTAGCTTTTTGTTAGTAGGAACTGCCAATGCTGGAGAATCTGAGATAATAAGGTGTAGAACTGGATGAACAGAGCAGGCCAAGCAGCATCAGAGGATCAGAAAAGCTGACATTTCAGGTCTAGACCCTTCTTCTGAAGAGGGGTCCAGACCTGAAACGTCAGCTTTCCTGCACCTCTGATGCTGCTTGGCCTGCTGTGTTCATACAGCTCGACACCTTGTTATCTCTGACACCCTTTTTGTGATGT
Organism: Stegostoma tigrinum; assembly: GCF_030684315.1. NCBI lineage: Eukaryota > Metazoa > Chordata > Chondrichthyes > Orectolobiformes > Stegostomatidae > Stegostoma > Stegostoma tigrinum. The sequence continues at coordinate 112,214,352 of NC_081358.1, read as the reverse complement.
ATGTACACGACTCCATTCAGCTTTTCTATCCTTCCTGCCAAAGTGCATAATCACACATTTTTGCACATTATATTCCACCTGCAAGGCTTTAGACCATTTTCTTAAACCTGTCTATATACCCCTAAATTCTTTGCGTCATCCTCACCACTTGTCTTCCCAACTGCGATCATCAAGTTTGCCAATAGTGCATTCGCAGTCCTTACCCAATTCAAAAATAAATGTTGTAAATAATTGTTGAGCTGTAATTCCTGTGGCATTCTACTAGTGACAGGTTATCCTTCCTGAAAATATCTCCTTTATCCCAATTCTGTATTCCACTAGTTAGTTAATCCTCTATTCAATCAAATATTGTTCCATACCCTGCCCCTCCCCCACAACTCCAGGGTCTCTAAGCCTTACTTGTAGCAACTTATTGAATGCCTCTTGGAAATCCAAATATATTATATCTACTGGTTCCTGAATCTACCCTGCTCCTCCCTCCTCAAAGACTAACAAATTTGTCAGGCACTTCCTTTTCATGAAACTTTGCTGACTCTGCTTGACTATATTATAGATTTCTAGACATTCTGATATTATGACTTCTCTAATAGATAACCAGCCATTGTCTAAAAAAAAATGTCTGTGTCTTTTTGAATAACGATTTTAAAAGGGAAAGAAACAAAAAAAGAACTAACAATACACCAGTCAGCAAAACATCTGACATTAGGAAAGTGTTATGATCAAGGATGTAATAGCAGGTCTCTTGCCAGTAAAAATGGTTTCTCATATACTCAATCTTTCACAAGTGAACATTAACATTAGATATTTAAAATTAAGTGTGGTCTGCTCCAATAGAAATACAACTTCTTTCTACATAACTGAAGTCTCTCATTTTTGGCATTTTTCCTATAAACCTTCTCTACAAAAACTTGAAACCCCTAAAACAGAGTGCACATTACTTACCATAATATCCCAGATGCAGCCCAATGAGTGTTACTACCAATGTTTAGCACAACTGCTATGCATTTCACATCTCAAATTTATAAAATCACAAATCTCGTACATTCTATTAGCTTTATCAAATTGCTATTCTGCTGTGTTTAAGGATTTGTAATTATAAACCCTCAGGAATTTGGTAAGCACACAAATATCTAAAACTAAATTATTTTAGCTTGATTTGTTGGCAACCAACTTGAAGGTCTATCACTAGCCTTAATATACTGGTAAAATTATAGTTCTCCTATAATTCCAACTCATCACCTACAACTGCTTCTACTGTCACCAGGCCTTTAGACAATATTTCCTGTCACCAAATTCGGAGGATTTAGCAAAAGCAGAGCTATTCTCTACAGCTTTGAGGTGCTTGTTATATGTCTGCATGTGTCTGAACAATATAGGAAGACAGGGATTGCCATTCCCCAGAAAGGCATGACTGAGATTCTTTTCCTCAAACATTTTTTCCCCTCGACTGAAGGTTAATTGGCACACTGAACATGGAAAACTTCATTGTCTGGCGGCCTTTGATGAGAGGCTACTCCCAATATATGAACGAAAAGGTCCATACATTTTAGCATATTTCACAAATGGCCAATTTTCTTGTATGTTTCAGCAGAAGAGTACATGATGACCCAGAGCTCAGTAAATGACATCATTTGCATTCTGAAGCATAATAATCAAAGTTGCAGTGGCTTCAGTTTTGAATTAAAGGTGGGGTGGGTTCAGCACTTTTCCATCTATTCTGTACATGATGTCTATGCCTGAAGTTATTCTGCTGAAAGTGAGATGCAGTGCTGCAATGTGAAAGGATAGAGAAGAGGGTTTGTGCAAAGACACAGCCTTGAATGATTCCAGTTTGCACTGGGTCCTTGTGATGATTCCATTGGAGAGGATCACAGGTTGTACTCCATTGTCAAGTAGGCAGGAAATGGTGACAAATTTCTGAGGGTGTCCAGGTTTGTATTACATAAGCCTATATGGCAGGCAGAGACAAAGATTTCTGAAGTATTGAAAAAGGTGATACACAGCATTTACTGCTATTCCTTGTATTTTTCTTGATTTGGGTTGTAGGGTAAAGTGGCATGATAGTTTAACAATGAATGCAGCTTCCCCCAAGCCAACTTGTCCCTTAATAAAGTGCTACCTACCAGCTCCACTGGGCAGGATGTTGGTCATATGCCTGGTATTAGACTCCCAAACCAACGTTCTACTCAAAACTCAAATCATAGAATGAGAGAGATAATAGGAACTGCAGATGCTGGTGAGTCCGAGATAACAAGATATATAGCTGGATGAACACAGCAGGCAAGCAGCATCTTAGGAGCAGGAAAGCTGACGTTTCGGGCCCAGACCCTTCATCCGTCAGCTTTCCTGCTCCTAAGATGCGCTGCTTGCCTGCTGTGTTCATCCAGCTGCACACCTTGTTATCATAGAATGTGACTTTCAGTAGGATGACAGAAATACTTTACAGATACCCTCAAAGCAACCACGTAGAAATTAAACATCCTACTGACTGATGGGAGCCCCTGGCTTGGACCTACTGAAATGTAGAAGCTTTATTTGAGAAGGCATATACACATTTTGAGACTGAGAAGCATGCAGAGACAAAGAACACACATACTTCTCAAGCTATCACTGCATGCAGCAATCGTAGAATCCCTAGCATGGAAGTAGGCCATTTGGCCCATTAAGTCCACACCAAACCTCTGAACATCAGCCAAACCAGACTCACCCCTCTACACTATGCCTGTAACCCTGCAGTTCCCATGGCTAATCCACCTACCCTGCACAGCTTTGGACTGAAGGAGAAAACCCATGTAGACACAGGAAGAATGTGCAACCCCACACATACAGTCACCCGAAGGTTGACTAGAGCCTGGGTCCCTGGTGCTGCAGGGCAGCAGCGCTAACCACAGAGCATCTGTGCCGCCGCACTGTCTGTAGATTACCAGTGGATTCATAAGTCATCGCAGACCTCACTAAACTAGTGTAGAAACGTCATCCTCAACTCTGAGGGACTGTCTAGGAAGAAACAGCAATATCATTGTCATGCAAATTGATTCTGTAACATTAAGAATTTGGAAGAAAAAAATTCTGTAATCTGACCATGACAAGTTTATTGCAGTTCCAGTGAATATTATGAAAATTAGAAGCTAAAAACATTGCAATTCCCCCAAATCTCATTTGAAAAACATCACAAATTTTGTTACATAATTAATTTTCAGACAAACCATTATTCCTGGCTAAAATCATTAAAACATCAGACTGCATTTTCTTTTAAACAAAGTCGTAATACGTACCAGCTAACAACAATGAAGTACACCAGAACAGTATAGAGTAAAGAACAAAAACACCCCACCATAAAATTGTGCATCATGGAACGAGTGGGCCCCTAGTGCAAATCGTGGCTATCTACTTCAGCACCACTCTTCTCTGGTCCTTATCTCACTTAAAAAGACATGCTCCTCCTAGCAAAGTCCTGCCCTGTATAGAATGATAAACTAGCAAGTCTAATCGAGGAAATTAGGAATTATAAACAAACCGTTGGAGAAACTAAGCAGGTCTGGCAGCATCTGTAGAGAGAAAAGCAGAGTTAATGTTTCGAGTCCAGTGACCCTTCATCAGAATCTATTGGGCTCAAAACATTAATTCCACTTCTCTCTCCAGAGATGCTGCCAGATCTGCCTTTATTTATTTTACAAATTAAGTAACACCAACAAATTAAGTTGGTCTTGTTACTATGCACGACTGCATACAGTACAGTATCTTGCCAAGAAACTATTTATGTTCTTCCTTCTTCTGGCTCATGAAGCTATACACAATTTGCTAGTCACCCATTATATATATCAAGAGGTAGCTTATTCCCATGCTTAAACCTTAAATAATCACAGGGAGATGGCAGCTAATTGAAATCTGGAATATTCGCTATGTATCCATATAAGAAAGAGAATCATCTGATTATCAAACTTCCATAATGGGACAGAAAAAGCCAAAGTAAATCAACAGCATAAACTAACACTGCAGAACTAGTTCTGTTGTGTGATGTTTTACCAGTGTAGTCAACTTCATTTAACCTGCAGAGCAGATTACAAAAACCCTAGACAGCAATGGAAAAACAAGTGCACAAAGTCAATTTTCCATGCACCGGGCAAAAGTCATCATAACCTTACCAGACCATTGGGTTGCTCTCAGATACAGACGACTGGTGGTGGTTTAACCTGCAGGCCATCACACTTAGGGCAAGGGGAGAGGTTGAGGAGGTTAGTCCTTCACGGTAACCCTAGCCAGTACAAGGTTTGAATCTATACGATTGGTCTCACTGTGCAACACAAGCCAGTCATCCAGCCAACTGAGCTACATGCATGGTACAATACTTTAAAGATGAGATCAGCAACGCTTACGTATTACCCCACTCCTTTGCCACTACTATAATTTCCACTGGTGCTTGCATCACACCACTGCCAGAAATGTTCAAATTGAATCAGGCACAATGAATCAAATATGCAACACTGGGAAATTCACAGTTGCAAGCTGGAATATTTCATCTGTACTTTAACACAGAACATTACAGCACAGTACAGGCCCTTCGGCCCTCGATGTTGTGCCAACCTGTCATACCGATCTCAAGCCCATCTAACCTACACTATTCCATGTACGTCCATATGCTTATCCAATGACGACTTAAATGTACCTAAAGTTGGCGAATCTACTACCGTTGCAGGCAAAGCGTTCCATTCCCTTACTACTCTGAGTAAAGAAACTACCTCTGACATCTGTCCTATATCTTTCACCCCTCAACTTAAAGCTATGCCCCTTCGTGCTCGCTGTCACCATCCGATGAAAAAGACTCTCCCTATCCACCCTATCTAACCCTCTGATTATTTTATATGTCTCAATTAAGTCACCTCTCAACCACCTTCTCTCTAATGAAAACAGCCTCAAGTCCCTCAACCTTTCCTCATAAGACCTTCCCTCCATACCAGGCAACATCCTAGTAAATCTCCTCCGCACCCTTTCCAAAGCTTCCACAACCTTCTTATAATGCGGTGACCAGAACCATACACAATACTCCAAGTGCGGCCGCACCAGAGTTTTGTACAGCTGCAGCATAACCTCTTGGTTCCGGAACTCGATCCCTCTATTAATAAAAGCTAAACCACTGTATGCCTTCTGAACAACCCTGTCAACCTGGGTGGCAACTTTCAAGGATCTGTGTACATGGACACCAAGATCTCTCTGCTCATCTACACTACTAAGAATCTTACCATTAGCCCTGTACTTTGCCTTCTGGTTACTCCTACCAAAGTGCATCACCGCATACTTGTCTGCATTAAACTCCAATTGCCACCTCTCAGCCCAGCTCTGCAGCTTATCTATGTCTCTCTGCAACCTACAGCATCCTTCGTCACTATCCACAACTCCACCAACCTTAGTGTCGTCTGCAAATTTACTAACCCATCCTTCTACGCCCTCATCCAGGTCATTTATAAAAATGACAAACAGCAGTGGACCCAACACCGACCCTTGCAGTACACCACTAATAACTTGTCTCCAGGATGAACATTTCCCATCAACTATCACCCTCTGTCTTCTTTCAGCAAGCCAATTTCTGATCCAAACTGCTATATCTCCCACAATTCCATTCCTCCGCATTTTGTACAATAGTCTATTGTGGGGAACCTTATCGAACGCCTTGCTGAAATCCATATACACCACATCAACTGGTTTACTCTCATCTACCTGTTTGGTCACCTTCTCAAAGAACTCAATAAGGTTTGTGAGGCACGGCCTTCCCTTCACAAAACCATGCTGACTATCCCTAATCAATTTATTCTTTTCTAGATGATTATAAATCCTATCCCTTATAACCTTTTCCAACACTTTACCAACAACTGAGGTAAGGCTCACTGGTCTATAATTACCAGAGTTGTCTCTACTCCCCTTCTTGAACAGGGGAACCACATTTGCTATCCTCCAGTCATCTGGCACTATGCCTGTAGACAATGACGAGTTAAAGATCAATGCCAAAGGCTCAGCAATCTCCTTCCTGGCTTCCCAGAGGATCCGAGGATAAATCCCATCCGGCCCAGGAGACTTATCTATCTTCACCCTCTGAAGGATTTCTAATACCTCTTCCTTGTGAACCTCAATCCCACCTAGTCTAGTAGCCTGTATCTCAGTATTCTCCTCGACAACATTGTCGTTTTCTAGAGTGAATACTGTTGAAAAATATTCATTTAGTGCTTCCCCATCTCATCTGACTCCACACACAACTTACCACTACTATCCTTGATTGGGCCTAATCTTACTTTCATCATTCTTTTGTTCCTTAAATACCTATAGAAAGCCTTAGGATTTATCCTGATCCTATCTGCCAACAACTTCTCATGTCTCCTCCTGGCTCTTCTGAGCTCTCTCTTTAGGTCTTTCCTGGCTACCTCGTAGCCCTCAAGTGCACTAACTGAGCCTTCACATCTCATCCTAACATAAGCCTTCTTCTTCCTCTTGACCAGAGATTCCACCTCCTTCATAAACCACAGCTTCCGCACTCTACAGCTTCCTCCCTGCCTGACAGGTACATACTTATCTAGGACACACAGGAGCTTTTCCTTGAATAAGCTCCACATTTCTAATGTGCCCATCCCCTGCAGTTTCTTTCCCCATCCTATGCTCCCTAAATCTTGCCTAATCTCATTGTAATTGCCTTTCACCCAGCTATAACTCTTGCCCAGTGGTAAACACCTATCCCTTTCCATCACTAAAGTAAACATAACAGAATTGTGATCGCTATCACCAAAGTGCTCACCTACTTCCAAATCTAACACCTGGCCAGGCTCATTACCCAGTACCAAATCTAACGTGGCTTCGCCCCTTGTTGGCCTATCTACATACTGTGTCAGGAAGCCCTCCTGCATACACAGTACAAAAACTGACCCATCTATAGTACTCGAACTATAGTGTTCCCAGTCAATATTTGGAAAGTTGAAATCCCCCATGACAACTATACTGTCTCTCCTATTGCTTATAGCAATAGGCTTATAGAAAACTCCCAACAGGGTGACCTCTCCTTTCCTGTTTCTAACCTCAGCCCATACTACCTCAGTTGACGAGTCCCCAAACATCCTTTCTGCAACTATAATACTGTCCTTGACCAACAATGCCACACCTCCGCCCCTTTTACCATCTTCTCTGTTCTTACTGAAACATCTAAATCCTGGAACCTGCAACAACCATTCCTGTCCCTGCTCTATCCATGTCTCTGAAATGGCCACAACATCGAAGTCCCAGGTACTAACCCATGCTGCAAGTTCACCCAACTTATTCCGGACGCTTAATACATAATAAAGCAGGGAATTATTCACTGAGTTTAACATTGCAACAAAAAGGGAGACATATGTATACTGAGGCTCAAACAATAAAGTTCTAATTTTTTCAATTCTTCAAGCAATTTCACATTAACAGAAATTTACAGTAGAAACAAAAAGGTTCAAAATTGTAATTCATAACGAAATCAATAGAAGTTGGGAGAGGGGAAGCCAGAAAATAAACTATCCAATCAAACACAACATTCCACTACATGACATTCCAGTGTGCAGGAAACTCTGTTTGCATTTTAATTAAGGAAAACGAATGAAACCAATAATCATTTAGGTTGAATATAAAGAAGAATTTTTCCAAAACATGTTTTTACAGGTATATTTCAGAACAGTTTCTGAAGTAAAAACAGGAATGCACAAAACAGATTGACGTCCATTAATTCACATGAAGGCAGTTTTTAAAATATTTTTGATTAACATATTTCAACTTTTAAACTGGTCGTTTCAACCAATGAGTGATAAAGGAGTGCTTTTGGGATTATTCATTTTCATTTATTTTGTTTAATAAATGGTTTAATCATTAATACCAAATAGGCAACATAAGGCTATTCACAATTTTCCACAATTATTTAAGCAATTGTCTTTTGCTCAAAAGCTAGAAGACCTAATACAAATGCAAAATATTGTGAATGTGAGAAACCAGACAAATACAGAAGATGTGGGAAATGTACCATTCAGCACTTGTGGAATATTCTAGCATTCTGTTTTTATCACAGCTCCATTTGTTGTTTGCTGATAATGATGAAACCAGCATCTGTACTCATGTTCAAGTCCTAATTCAATCTACAGGAAACATCAACCTGACCTAAAGACAGTGAAAGTTGATCCAAGCAATAGAAGCAACTGTTGGTGGAGACTTGTGGGCATGAGCCATGGAAAATATTCACTGAGCTGGTGGTGTGCTTTTTTAAATACTGATAGTGTTGTTACCCGTGCCTGTAATGCCTAATCTAATTTGACAAGATCACTCCCACCCTTCTTGCTAGCTTGTCATCCAAGTGCTCACCAAGTCGGTTAGGAAGTCATAACCAAGATCAATGTCATATTTCTGTACTACCATCTCCCAAGCATTTCCATTCGGGTCAATATGTGAATTAGTAATTGGAAATTCAATTTCTTTGGCCTTACCCAGCCAACTATTGCATCCCTGCTATTGACCTGGTGAACAACTGTAATTTTTCAAACATTTACAGAATAATATCAAGCACAGTAAGGGTGATGAGTGGAAACCAAACAGGGTGTCTCACAGACAGAAAAAAATTCCTGCTCAAAATTCCCTTTTCTTGTCAATACTGATTACAATTCAGCACTGAGGCTTCAAGAAGCTCTATATGGATTCTGAACCTAATTCACTAAATCAATTTTTATCTCAATACTACTTGTGAAAATAACCAATTCAGTCTGTGTGCGAATAAAATCTCCTCACACCAAGGAGCATTTCTTCCAAGTCAAAACCACACGATATATCTAGCAAACCAATCTGGGTAGCCATAGAACATGGTGGGCCAAAACAAAATTACCAATATATTTTATAACATGCAAGCTGTTTCTGAAATGATAACTATCTGGTGAGATAATTTTGCTAGTCTCTGAAGTCTGCTATACATCATAAACTTTTTAACTAAATCAGGCACATAACCACAGTTTTCAAAGACAATGCTTCACTTCTACAGATTTTTATGACTCTAGTTCACAATATTGAAGACTTGTGTACAGCTAGTTGACCCTGGTAGAAGTTCATTTCAAATTTTCTCAACAACTTATTGGATGAATTATTAAAATTCTCATATCACATCAATACCTACAATACAAGCTCCAGATTAATTGTGCTACTTTCCTAAAAAGACAAAAACTTCCTTCCTAATCCCACAGAACCCAGTTTAGGAGTTTACAAATGTAACTGCGAATTCTGATTCGATCTGCCAGTATCAATAGCAAAAATTAAATTTCATATTCTATCCAAGTCCCAGTACGAAATGGCAAAGCAAGCTAAAGTAAACACTCATGCAGTTGGAGCATAAAGCAAAGCTAAGTTACATTTCTGAGGAATTAAGATATATTTTAATCATCCTGCTCAGAGATGTTCTTACACACCTCTGGAGCAACTGGGACTTGAAGCCAGGTCTTCTGGCTCGGAGGTAGAGATACTGCCACTGCAACTGCACAAGATCCTGAGTCTTGTTAGATTACCAATTCTCGAACCACACTGCTGCATATACGTAGGCAAGCGCACATTACGGGTCAGATCGTAAATAGTTGTCAGATTTCAGATACAGGACAACGGTTTGTAGTTGAAGCCAAGTATTATTACTTATTCTGCGATGAAATCAACATCTAGCACTGTGACAATGCAACTTTCAAGATACAACCACCTCCAACTGTGTTACGCTTAATTGTTCCAAAATGCAAGTACCATCCAATTGCACCCAGGAGTAAGGCTTATTACAAGATCGCTGAAGAGAAGTTCAAATATTGCAAGCAGTATGAGAGAATGTCAGAGAAAGACAGAAATAGACTACATATTAGGTGTAGAGATAACAAAGTGTGGAGCTGGATGAACACAGCAGGCCAAGCAGCATCTTGGGGGCACAAAAGCTAACGTTTCGGGCCTAGACTTTTCATCAGAAAAGGGGTATGGGGAGAGGATTCTGAAATAAATAGGGAGAGGGGGAGGGGGACCAAAGATGGATAGAGGAGAAGATAGGTGGAGAGGAGAGTTGGGGGGAGGGGGGGGGGGGGTAGGGACAGGATAGGTCAGTCCAGGGAGGACTGACAGGTCAAGGGGGCAGGATGAGGTTAGTAGGTAGGAAATGGTGGTGCAGCTTGAGGTGGGAGGAGGGGATAGGTGAGAGGAAGAACAGGTTAGGGAGGTGGGGATAAGCTTAGCTGGTTTTGGGATGGGGTGGGGGGAGGGGGGATTTTGAAGCTGGTGAAATCCACATCGATACCACTCGGCTGCAGGTTCCCAAGCGGAATATGAGTTGCTGTTTCTGCAACCTACGGGTGGCATCATTATGGCACTGGAGGCGGCCCAGGATGGACATGTCGTCTAAGGAATGGGAGGGGTAGTTGAAATGGTTCGCGACTGGGAGTTGCATTGGTTTATTGTGAACCGACAATAGGTGTTCTGCAAAATGGTCCCCAAGTTTCCGCTTGGTTTCCCCAATGTAGAGAAAGCCACACCGGGTACAGCGGATGTGGTATTCCACATTGGCGGATGTGCAGATGAACATCTGCTTGATACGGAAAGGCATCTTGGGGCCGGGGATGGGGGTGAGGGAGGAGGTGTGGGGGCAGGTGTAGCACTTCTTGCAGTTGCAGGGGAAAGTGCTGGGTGTGGTGGGGTTGGAGGGGAATGTGGAGTGGACAAGGGAGTCGTGGAGAGAGTGGTCTCTCCGGAAGGCAGACAAGGGTGGGGGTGGAAAAATGTCTTTAGTGGTGAGCTCGGATTGTATATGGCAGAAGTGTCGGAGGATGATCCATTGTATGCGTTGGTGGGGTGGTATGTGAGGACTAGGGGGATTCTCTTTTGGCGGTTATTGCAGGGGCGGGGTGTGAGGGATGAGGTGCGGGAAATGTGGGAGGCACGGTCGAGGGTGTTCTCGACCACTGCGGGGGTGGGGGGAAATTGTGGTCCTTGAAGAACGAGGACATCTGGGATGTACGGGAGCAGATGCAGTGGAGGCGAAGGAATTGGGAATAGGGGATGGAATTTTTGCAGGAAGGTGGGTGGGACAAGGTGTACTGCTGTGCTGCGCTGCTGGATGTGCATTTGACCTACACAGATCCTATATAGGAGACTCAGTGATGAGTCAAAAGCAGCTTGGCTGCTAGAACAAGGAAGTGTTCCTGGAACTGTAAGCACTTAAACGTTGCAATCAGGATTCAGTGGCCCTGGGGGAAGCTGAGCAAGTGGAAAAGTAATTGCCTTGAGTTGGAGAAGATGCAAGGCACTCAGAAGTCCACAAGCTTTGATAATTTAGTACACAATTGAAGGAGTGTGGGAACTAAATACCTTACGCAGTATTTGCTTATTGCAATTGAGGAAGATTGGAGCTCAACATGTATTCACTTGCATTTAGAAGAGGAGGGGGTAATCTCATCAAAACATATAAAATGCTGACAGGCAACTTTCCCTTCAAGTTATGCAGTTGCACTCTAACGTTTTTCAATTTTAAATTTTCCAATCAAAAGGTTGTGAACCTGTGGAATTCTCCATTGCAGAAAGCTATGGAGGTGGACTTAATGAATAAATTTAAGAAAGAAACAGATTTTCACATGTTAAAAGAGTTAATATGAGAAGAGCAGGAGCATGGCATAGAAATCTAAAAACAGCTATGATCATGTTGAATGAAGGAACAAAGTCTGTGGGCTGAGGGGTTTATTTCTGCTTCTGTTTTCTACACCATGTTTTTATACTCAAGCTTGGTGGTGCAACTGACATCTTTGGAACATGCCTTCATTGCACTTATTACTTGATATGCATTGTGGAGAGTTTAAGTCATTTGTCTGTACCTACCACCAAATTTAGCAAGTTAGAAATAAGTTATCAATGCATTGTAGATTATTTAAAGCTGTGAAGTTTAGTTGTCAGTTTAGTCTGATTTCAAACACGGATAGATGAAAAAGAATCACCAGTTTGTGATGAAGATTCATAAGATATTGTTATTATAGAACTTGAATTGGGTGTTAATTTCCATTTTTGCAAAGATCTGTCTTGTTTTTTCTGAAACAGGTGGATGCTGATGTGAGTTTCACAACCTCAAGGTGCTGACAGAAGAAAGCAGATTCGTTCTGAGAAAAACAGTACTTAATAGTGAGGATGCTGCTAGCAGCAATTTCCATGCTTTTGGGATTGGGGAGGAATCTCAAGTTGCTGAGGAGTCAACTAAACAAAGCATCAAAAGCAGAAGATTGTGGAAGTGAGAGCGTGTGCACGCACGAGAGAGATAATAGTTTAAGGAGTCCAGGTTAAGTAATGAAAAAAGAACTGCAGATACTGGAACTTAAACGCAAACAGAAAGTGCTGAAGAAATTCATTCTGATCTGGGGAGTCAGTTCTGATGAAGGGTCACTGAACTTGAAATATTAACTGTACTTATTTGTCTACAGATGATGCCAGACCTGCTAAGTTTCCCCAATACTTTCTGCCTGCATTTCAGGTGAAGTAATAAGCAACAAGTAAGCCTAGTCAGCAGCTTGAGGGTCTCGGGGAGAGACATTAAACAGAGGAAAAACACAAAGTAATTGTCAAAGAAAGCTAATTACAGCCATGCCAGCTGAACAAGAATTTTAGTGTTGAAATACGGGTAACTCTTCAATGAAGTGAGTGTCAATAAGATTATTACTGGTGTAAAAGAGATGAAATATTGTAATTGGATTTCGTACCTTGGCTTTTCTGCAACAATTTTTATGTTTTTTTGTTAAAGGTACATCAGCATCATTTGCCTATGTTCAGTGACTTATCTCCACAATAAAATGAAAAATAAAACTTATGGTCTATCAAAACAGTTTCCACTCTGCGTCCAGTATTATCACTAACTGGGATCGTAACAAGTATAAAGCATATTATACCTGGGCATTTTCTACTGAAGTAATTGTTCTGGATGCTCTTATTTTAAGTAATTGTGGAAAATACTATGGGGCAGAAATTTCAATGAAATAAACTTACAGTTTGCAGTTATTCTCAGGCCAGAATTTACAATTAAAACAGCAAGCTAATGATGCTCATCATTATTTATAAACAAACTGGGTGAAACAAGGAGAGAGGTTAGTTACATACTGAGTTCACAGACTACAGCAAATTATGGCCCAAGTGAATCAGGAAATGTCCCTCACAATTGAACAAAGGAAAAGAACTGCCCAGGCTTCTTTTTACAAAAAGTTAAATCTGGCAAGGCTTTTCAGCATTTATTGATCTAATAAAGTGGATAAAATAATGCAAGTCTATGTAACAGTGACCAAATTAAACAGCTGTGAAAGACTTGCAGATCGTTATCCTGTTGGCCAAAGAATGAAACCTTACTATCTTGCTTATTGGATTTCCTTAGGTCTATTACAGGTTGGGAATCCCTTATCCAAAAACCCAGGATCAACTTGCTTTCAGGTAAATATGTTCAGTTTTCAAATATGCTTATGATTATAAGTCCACTTGAAGTTTTTTTTTTCCAAAGGACCTGAATGAGCCTAAAAAAAAATGTTCTTGTTCCAAAAGGCCTATCTAGAGGTCTGTTTAGGTCTGTTTCAAAAGACCTTCTGTTTTTAGGTTTCTTTAGTTTTTGGATGTGTCTATAAAGGATAGATGACTTGTACTTTGCAATAGGAATATTTTACCTACTTTTTACAGTTTTTAACAGTTTGAGATCATACTCGGAAGGGACAGAAAGAAACAGATGTAGAATTTATTTTACGAAATAAAGCCAGAATTAAAGACAGAAACCTCGTGTTCATCTGCAACATTCAGCCACGCAATGTTAACGAGCAAGATTTCAGTAAAGTCTAATAGTGAGCATAAAACTTTCACATAACAGCATTCTAAAAACCCATCATGACAAAATAGGCTTTGTTCTATAAGTTGAGATCCAAAACAGGAAAAGGGTTTTGTTTTGAAGTTATCCACCGTTTTGAAGCAGCTGCAGTAGAGGTGGTCTGGGTGGTACTGATGCAAAACAATGAATAGAAATGCACACTGCTCTAAAATGTAATTTTGTTTTCCATTTTGGCACGAAAAAGCCTATGCTCTCACTGCAGGGACTTCAGGTGCATACTCTTCCTTTGAAAATATAGCTAATGTTCAGCAGGGTTAACAGGATAACACCAAAGATAAAATATTCTGCTTTAATTCTTGGAAGAAGTTCTTCATTTTTACAGCTGTTGTAAATATTCATTAAAAGCAAATTATTCATAATTACAGGATTCCATTGATAGAGATTACAAGCCTTTTAAAATTCAAGATGAGAGCTTAGAAGAAATAGAACAGAAATAATGAGGAGAATACAAAAAGGTAAATTAATGAGGAGGATCAGGATTGCTCTAAGAAACCATTTGAAAAATTCAAAAAGAACAATAACATTCATAAATCAAAAATTCTCAAAAGCAAAAATAAAGATCTCCAGAATCCACAGTATTTCACTTTTATTTTCTTCACATTAAAAGGTCCAATCCCCAACAGAATTGTCCATTTGTACTGTACTTTAATCATCTTTAAGGAAGGTTAAGAACAGTTTACACAGTTCATACTAAAGAAAAGGATGTAATGGAGGATGCAAATTCTGAAATGCTTTGGAGCAAGGCACATGATATTTTGACTGAAGGGAACATCCTCTTGAATTTAGTTAAGATAACAAAGACAGGACCTCAGGGCAATGGAATAGCCTCTATAATGCTGAAAGAGGAAATAGCCAGTGCCCAGGAAATATTTCAGGATCCCACTGGGATGCAGTCATGTGCCAAGGAAAGGACAGTGGGCAACAAGTACCCACTCCCAGAAGGTAAAACAAAGGTAATCAAACTCTCTTGTCCCCTTTAACTTGTCTGTCTCCTCTCCATCTATCTTCTCCTCTATCCATCTTCGATCCACCTCCCCCTCTCCCTTTTCTGATGAAGGGTCTAGGCCCGAAATATCAGCTTTTGTGCTCTTAAGATGTTGCTTGGCCTGCTGTGTTCATCCAGCTCCACACTTTGTTATCTCAATAGCAAATACAGGTCAGTTTAGTGCATGGGCAAATCTTAAGGTTTTCAATTATAGGAACTACCACATGTTTGAGAGAATTAGTGAAAGCGCCAGGGCTTCTAAATGAAAAATTTGATCAGCAAAACTTCAAGTTTTTTTTTTAAATTAACAGAAGAAGGAACTGCAGTTAAAGGTCATTTTAGGAAAGTCTTTGGTAATGCACCAGAGGCTAAGATTTAACATATGGAATTGGAAGAGCAAAATACAAATTATGAATTGGTTAGCCTTAAAGTGCAGTGGTAGTGTCTCTCTCTCTCTCTGGGTTGGAGACCCAGATTCAAGTCTCACCTGCTCCAAAATTAGTTCATGTCTGAACACGCTGGTTAAAAACATGTACAAATTAGTTAGGAAAGAGAAATGGGGAATCTGGCCTTCACTTCAGAATGGTTCTTAGTGGATAGTGATATCTAACAAGGTTTAGTTCTGAGACTATTATTATGTGCGTTTACCACGTCCTTAGTTTTAGCAGCCAGACAGTACTAGATTTTGAATCTTGTTGGTTTTAAGAAAACTCATACACCTTAATTCACATTGGAATGCCTACACCTAATGAATAGGGAATTCAGGAAAACAATTGATATAATTGCAAATCAAATTAATCGTAAAGAGAAAAGAACTATGGATGCTGGAAATCAGAAACAAAATCAGATATTGCCGGAAAATCTCAAAGGGTCTGTCAGCATTTATGGAGAGAAAGCAGAGTTAACGTTTTGGATCCAATGACTCTTCTCCAGTTCTGGCAGACCTGAGTTTTTTCAGCAATTTATATTTATGTTTCAGGTTGAAAGATCATGTCACTGCTGATATTAATTCAAGTCTCAAGCATTGGGTTCAATAAATTACTGCATCCCTGCCCTACTTCTCTGTATCAGTGTTATAAAAATGAGGAAAGATCATGAAAAATCTTCTTTTCAGACAACACCAGTTTTGGGTAACCAAATTGGAGGCAGTTTACTTGTATTCACTGTCTATATGAATGATTTGAATGGGGGGGGTGGTATCAAATAACTACAGATAACACTGCAATAGTAATTGTAAGTTATTTCTTGCAAGAGAGCTGCAGATGGATGACAAGAAATTGATAAATGGGAGATGGACCCATTTGGAGATGGATTTTATGGCGTTAAGTCCAATGTGATGCATTCTGCTTTTAAAAACAAAACTGGCAAGATTCAGAAGCATGGGGTTTAAAGAAGATAGGGATCGGAAATAACCTGGTCAAAGCGCACTAAGCAGGACTACTAGCTAAAAGATTTAAAACAAAAAGTAATGGCTCTTGATATTATTGGCAGTTATTTTGAATATAAAAAAGGGCCCTGCAAAAAAAAAACTTAAGAAAACACCATTTGGTGTTCTATTAACAGTATTGAATTACCAGACTACAAAGGAAGACTTTTGCTTTAAAAAGAGCACAATGCTGGTTCAATAAGGTACTGCTTGATCATTGCGGTATACAATATAAAAAATGAAAAATTAAGAACTTCTTTCATCAAACAGCATACAACAGGTCAAGTAATTAAAATGCTTGAAGGGAAGGAACATGGGAATAGAGTATACCATTTCACTCCATGGAAAGGTGGGACAGCTTCACAAGGTAGTAGCTTGTCTGCTTACCTAAATATACGTACCCACTTTTGACACACACCCCTTATAAGCTCTTGGCTAACAATGTACCAATCTCAAATTTAAATTTAGCAATTAATGCCACAATCATTCTTTGCAGAATAGGTTTCAAAAAGTGAACTCTTTTAATGTCAAAGTGTTGCCTCAATTCACTCCTGAAAGATCTGCTCCCTTTTTGGTTTTTTAAAGGAATTACACATCCAATTAGATGCCCCAGCCAGTGGAAATAGACTCTTTATTCAGGCCAATCAACCCTGCAGTCCTCCAAGACCAAGCTACCACTCCTAAGGTGTTGTGTCCAGATTGCTTACAGCACCCCAGGTGAAATGTAACCAGGGCATTGTATAGCCGAAGAATGACTTCAAACTCTTTGCAATGTCATCTACAAATTTAAAAAAGCATTTTATTCAGCTTCTTGACTACTTTCTGTACCTGTTCATTATATTTTAATGATCCACGTACCTAATCCACCTCCCAAAGTCGCTTCAGACTTCACTGTTTCTAGCTTTACACCATTTACAAAGCACACTGTTCTATTCCTTTTAGGTCCAAAGTGGCTGACATCACATTTATCTATGCTGACCTTCATTTGCGACAGTTCTGCCTATTGTCTCAAAATTACCAAAGCACTAATAAATTAGGCTTCTACCTTTTAATGCTTTATTGACAGTAAATTTGAACTTACAGCCTTCTAGTTCAAAGTTGTCAATTAATACAATGAATGGCTGATGCTCCGGTGCACATCCTCGAGGGACACTACTGATCACATCCTGTCAGTTAGGATACCTGCTTGTTATCTGTGGTCTACCTCCTATGATGAGTAGATGTAGACAGTTTGCAATCTACTAACATCTAATCATTGCAAATCACACAAATAGCAACAGACATTGGGGCATGACAGCCCACTAGTGATGGAACACTTAAGGCGCCAGTGGTCCAAAGACACCGGTTTTTCATTCTGTAGTTGCCACACATCTTACCTCAAATTTACCTACACAATGCATCCCAAAATATACCCTTCTAAAAAAAAATTACTTTTTGCATTGCAATCAATCTATATTTTGTTCTCCAGGGAGCCTGTTCCAGAACGCCATCATTGAAATAATATTTCCATAGCTAAGTTTTCTAGTCCCATTCATGGCGGTGTGTCCTCTGACTCCAACGTTCCAGACAAAATGCAACAACTGGTCATCGTCTACAATACTAATTCCTTCAGAAAACTATAACAAAAAAATGCAACTGCACAACCTTCAGCCCATTACTCTGGTCACCTTCCCACCGATCCTCTCAAAAACTGGAATCACACTATTTGTATTAGTAACCAGAAGTGTAAACAGTATTGTAAGCGTGGTCACCATTCTTTATAGATGAGTTTAACATGTCTGAACCTGGCTAAAAATGTGTCCGGGTCAGGATACTTGAATTTAGACCTTTTAGACAAGAGGGAGGGGCACTACCACTAGATTAACCCCACATCTGCAACTCAATGTTGCCCTTAATGTACACCCTATATTTGATTTGCATTTGATGCGACCAAACCTAATCGAGATTGCAAAGCAAATTACTGCAGATGCTGGAATCTGTACTGGAACAACAAATGCTAGCAATCACAGCGGGTCAGACAGCAAGCCAACATTTTTCTGAATGGTCTAGGCCCGAAACGTCAGCTTTCCTGCTCGGCCTGCTGTGTTCATCCAGTTCTACACCTTGTTATCTCTATTGAGTACAGATGACTCTTCATCAGAGCTTGAGTGAAGTGTGAAGGGGCATGATAGTTTCAATTTATCAATCATGACTCTCAAGAATCTCATCTCTTGCAGTGAGCAAGGGCGACTGCTTTTGCCCCCAACAGGCTTTGGATATAGATTATGCAACTGGAAAACACAGGCAATTTACTGCTGTGGTTAATAGCTGAAAAATACCACAGGTGATTTGGTGATAGGACAAAACTGTTCACAGTTGTGTGTAAAAGCACTTCTAGATAAAAGAAATAAAAGAAAAAAAAACAACCACCCCTCTTTTGGGCTTTTGTGAAACAATGGCATGGTTCCTGTCTCTGGGCCAGAAGACCTATGTTCAAGTCCCACGTGCTCCAGATGTGAAACATAATATATTTGAACAGGCTGATTAGGAAACATTTACTGAAGGACAACTTCTTTAGAAAAGTGTGAAGTAAAGAAATAATTTCTGCTTCAACTACCAACTACAGAAGTAATGTCTACATTCAAGGTTAGATGAGATATGTGTGTCATAGAACATAGAGTGAACGTGACTAGGACTGAGAGATTGCATGGGGATAAATGCTTATGGAAAGCATGTTCTCATTGATAGTTCTGATTCCAATTAATATATGGCACACATAATTGATTGAAAAATTATCACAACTGCATGTGCTGAATTGAGATTACAATGCAAATAAATCAAATGGGCTCTTTTGGCACCCAGACAAGCTGCTGTCTCTTGGCCAAAAAAGCCGGATTCAAATCCCACTGGAAATGTCTCTCAATGTATCCAAACACATTTTAAAAGAAAAATTATTTATTCATTTTGTGGGATTTAGTCTGTCATCGCTGGCTGGTCAGCATTTACTGCACCTAGAAGCCCTTGAGATCAGGTGCCTTCTTGAACTGCTGCAGTCCACCTGCTGTGGGTTGATCCACAATGCCATTACAGGAAGGCAATTCTAGGATTTTGACCCAGCAACAGAGAATGAATGCCAATACATTTCCAAGTCAGCACAATGAGTGGGTTGGAGGGCAACTTGAAGGCGGTGGTGTTCCCATATATCTGCTGTCCTTGTCCTTCTAGATGGAAGCAGTCATGGGTTTGGAAGGTGCGGCCTAAGGATCTTTGATGAATTTCTGCAGTACATTTTGTAGATAATACACATTGCTGCTACTGAGCGTCGGTAGCGGAGGGAGTGGATCCTTGTGAATACAGTGCCAATCAAGCGGGCTGCTTTGTCCTGGATGGCATCAGATTTTTTTTAAAAAAATTGTTCTGTCTGCACTCACCCAGGCAAGTGAAGTATTTCATCACATTCCTGACTTGTGCCTTGTAGATTGTGGACAGGCATTGAGTTACTTGCTGCATTATTCCTAGCTTCTGACCTGCTCTTGTAGCCATTGTGTTTATGTACTGAGTCCAGTTCAGTCTATGATCAATGATAACTCCCAGGATATTGATAGTGAGGGATTCAGTGATGGCAACATGATTGAATGTCATGGGGCGATGTTAACTGGTCTCTTATTGGTGATGGTCATAGACTGGCATTTGTGTTTCCTGAACATTACTTGCCACTTGTCAGCCCAAATCTGGATATTGTCCACTTCTTGTTGCATTTGGACACAGACAGTTTCAGCATCTGGCAAGTTGCAAATGGTGACCATTGTGCAATCATCAGCAACCATCCCCTCTTCAGACCTCATGATGGAGGAAGGTCATTGATGAAGCTGCTGAAGATGGTTGGGCTTAGGACAGTATCCTGTGGAAGCCCTGCAGAGATGTCTAGGAGCTGAGATAACTAGCCTCCAAAAACCATGACCATCTTCCTACGTATTAGGTATGACTAACCACCAGAGAGTTTTCCCCCTGTTAACCACTGATTCCAGTTTTGCAACGGCTCCTTGATATTAAGGACTGTCACTCTTAGCTCAGCTATGGAATACAGCTCTTTTGTCCATGTTTGAATCAAAGCTGCAATGAGGTCAGGAGCTGAATGGCCCTGGCAGAACCCAAACTGGTTATTGTTCAGCAGCTGCTGTTTGATAGCACCGTTGATGACACTTTACTGACGACTGACAGTAGGCTGATGAGGCAGCAATTGGTTTGGTTGGATTTGTCCTGCTTTTTATGTACAGGACATACTTGGGTAATTTCCACATTATCGAGTAGATGCCAGTGTTATAACTGTACTGGAATAGCTTGGCTAGGGGAACTGCAAGCTCTTGAGCACAAGTCTTCAGACTATTGCTGGAATGTTGTCAGGGCCTGTAGTTTTTGCAGTATCCAATGTCTCCAACCATTTCTTGATATCACGTGGACTGAATTAAATTGGCTGAAGACTACTATCTGTAAGGCCAGGGACCACTGGAGGAAACTGAGATGGATCATTCACTCAGCACTTCTGGCGAAGAATTCTGCAAAAGCTTCAGCCTTATCTTTTGCACTGATGTGCTGGCTCTTTCATCATTGAGGATGGAAATATGTGTGGAGCCTCCTCCTCCAGTGGGTTGTTTAATTGTCCACCACCATTCGCAACTGGATGTAGCAGTACTGCAGAGCTTAGATTTGATCCGTTAGCTGTGGGATCACTTAGCTCTCCATCACTTGCTACTTATGCTCCTTGGCATGCAAGTAATCCTGTTTGCTGGTTTCACCAGGTTGACATCTTATCTTCAGGTATGCCTAGTGCTGCTCCTGGCATGCCCTCCTGCACTCTCCATTGAGCTAGGGTTGATCCCCTAGCTTGATGGTAATGGTTGAGTTGGGAATGTGTTAGGCCATGAGGTTACAGATTGCACTGGAGTATAGTTCTGTTGCTATTGATGGCCCACAGTGCTTCATTGATGCCCAGTCTTCAGTTGCTAGATCTATTCGAGCCTGTTTCATTTAGCATGGTGATTGCACTACACAACACAATGGCAGTTATTCTCAATGTGAAAGCAGGACATGGTCTCCACAAGGACAGTGGGTGTTGGCTTTTACTGATACAGTCATGGACAAATGCATCTGCAGCAGGCAGATTAGTAAGGATGAGGTCAAGTATGTTTTCCCTCTTGTTGGTTCCCTTACTACTTGCAACAGACCCAGTCTACTAGCTATGTTCTTTAGAACCCAAACAGCTAGGCCCGAATTGTCAGCCTTCTTGCTCGGCCTGCTGTGTTCATCCAGCTCTACACCTTGTTATCTCTAGCTCACTCAGTAGTATTGCTACCAAACTGCTCTTGGTGATGGCCACTAAAATGCCCCACCCAGAATACATTTTGAGCCCTTGCCATCCTCAGTGCTTCCAAAAGTGTTGTTCAACATGGAGGAGTACCAATTCATCAGCCGAGGAAGGACGGCATTTGGTAATCAGCAGGAGGTTTCCTTGCCCATATTTAACCTGAAGCCATGAGACTGCATGGGATCCGGAGTCAACGTTAAGGGCTCCAAGGGCAACTCCCTCCCGGCCATATACCACTATGCTGTCCGCTCTGCTGGGTCAGTCTTGCCAGTGAGATAGGACACATCCAGGGATGGTGGTGGATGTGTCTGAGACTTTGTATGTAAGGTATGATTGCATGAGTATGACTATATCAATCTGTTGCTTGACTCGTCTGTGAGACAACTCTCCCAATTTTGGCACTAGCCCCCAGGCGTTAGTGAGAAGGACTTTGCAGAGTCAACAGGGCTATTTCTGCTGTTGTCTTTTCCAGTGCCTAGGTCGATGCCACATGATCGGTCAGGTTTTGTTTCTTTGAGACTTTGTAGCAATTGGTACAACTGAATGGCATGATCGGCCATTTCAGAGGGGAACTGAGTGTCATCCACACTGCTGTAGGTCTGGAGTCACATGGAGGCCAGGCCAGACCAGGTGAGGATGGCATATTTCCTTCCCTGAAGGACATTAGTGAACCAGATGGGTTTGGTGAGCCCAACGGACATTAGTGAACCAGATGACAATTGACAATGATTTCATGGTCATTAGTAGATTCTTAGTTCCAGATTTTAAACTGAATTCAAATTCCACCATCTGTCATGGCAGAATTCAAACCTGGGCTCCCCAAAACAAAATCTGAGTCTCTGGGTTAATAGTCTAGCGATAATACCACTCAGCCAACATCTTCCAGGCGTACTTACAAATAAAATAGCTATATTCAATGCAACTATAAAATTATAAAAGGTTTGCACAATTATGAACAGTACACATTCACCATACTTAGCAAAATGTAGGTTTCCTTAATTTTCAGAAGTTACATACACTCTGCATTTTGTTTTCAAGTAAGTAAATTATATGCTATCAGGTTGAGGTCCTTACATTTGCATTCACATGCCATTTATCAGAGTTTTATAAAGCAAGGCCTGTTTCGTAAACTATTCTTTCTAACCTTATTTATGGAATGGGTATTGGATGTGGGATTTAAACATTTTCTGTCAACACGAGTTAACTTTGATCAAAGAAACTATGACATAAACATTCCATTGTCAAACAAGTCATTCTACTTTCATACTTTAAATTCAACCACAATGAACAAATTCTCCAGGCCAGAATAAAAGTTTCATCAGCTACTGAAAGTATCTCCACCTCTGTTAAAGGTTAAAAATGTTAGTTTTAGATTTGCTCCAATTTAATTGCTTAAGTCTTGTTAAAAGGTAGAAAAAAAAAATACCAATGAATAGCTTGCCTTTTTTTAAAATGAAAGCTGAGGACGGAAGTGAAAAGATACAAGGGATGAGGCAATTAATGAATAAAAAAATTACAAAAGTCACAAACACAAAACTGGAAAAGGCTAAAGTTGATATCTGCATCTTAGAATGCTAAGAGAAGTTGTGAAGGAGCAGAGATTCTAACAACATGTGTTCAAATAATCTTCAATGTGGCAGTATTACCAGGACCAGAGGCCAAATGATCTGACAGCACTGTTCAAAAATAAAAGCAAAGGATACAGTAGAGATAGCAAGAACTGTAGATGCTGGAGTCAGAGATAACAAAGTGTGGAGCTGGAGGAACATAGCAGGCCAGGCAGCATCAGAGGAGCAGGAAAGTTGACGTTTCAGATCAACTTCTAGTGACCATCGCTGACACTCTCTTTGAAATGCATGGTTAATTAATATCAGAGAGCATATTCCTTACACTCAGCTGGTTGGGGTCATATCTGGCACATGGTTGACGCAGGTCAAACATTCCACCTCTGCAGGAATTCCTCAGGATAGTGCCCTAAGCACAACCATCTTCAGCCGCTTTATCAATAACCTTTCCTCCATCATAAGGTCAGAAGTGGGGATATTCACCAATGATTGCACAATGTTCAGCACCATTCATAACTCCTCAAATACTTAAGTAATCCATGTTCAAATGCAGGAAGATCTGGATAATATTCAGGTATGGGCTGGAAAGTCTCAAGTAACATTTGCTCATACTGCACAAATGCCAGGTAATGACAATATCCAATAAGTGAAAATCCACCCATTGATCCTCGATATTCATTCAAGTAACCACTGAATCCCCTATGATCAACATCTGAGAGGGGTTATTATTGATCAAAAATTGAACTGGACTTGCCATATAAATATTCAGTGGCTACAAGAGCAGGCCAGAGGCTAGGAATACTGCACTAAGTAACTCACTTCCTAAACCCCCAAAGCCTGCCCACCATTGACAAGGAAGGAGTCAGGAGTGTGATGAATTACTCCCCACTTGCCTAAATAAGCACAACTCTAACATTACGGAGAATGCTTGACACCATCCAGGACAAAGTGATCCACTTGACTGATACCACATCCACACTCATTAGCAGCAGTGTATACTATCTATGAGGTACCCTACTGAAATTCACCAAACACCCCGAGACAGGGACTTACAAACACACAACCACCTGCAAGATCCCCTCCAAGCCACTTAAACTCCTGACCTGGAAATGTATCACCATTTCTTCATTGTCACTGGGTCAAATCCTGGAATTCTGTCCCTAACATAGTGGGTTTTCCATTTTGTATGCGGACTGCAACAATTCAAGAAGGCACAAAAAAAGTTGCTGGAAAAGCTCAGCAGGCCTGGCAACATCTATGAAGAAAATAAAGAGTTAATGTTTCATTAACTCTGATTTTTCTTCACAGATGCTGACAAACCTGCTGAGCTTTTCCAGCAACTTTGTTTTTGTTACTGGTTTCCAGCATCCACAGTTCTTTCAGTTTTGATTCATGAAGGCAGTTCACCACCAACTAGGGACGAGCAATCGGGCCCAGTCAGCAATATCCATGTCAAACGAGTGGGGGAAAATATCTGACAAATTTTAGCTCTGAAATAGTAACTGGAATGAAGAAGGATATTCAGTGGGTATTATGTGAATAGATATTCAAAAAGCCTTCAATTGGAAGCCTGATAAAATTAAGGTAAAGGAAATATAGAATTGTGAAAGGAATTGGCTAAAGAAAGCGGAAGTGGTCAACAGTTTCTTGAGTGGGATGTAAGCAGCAGTGCTTTCCAGTTCATAGACTGGATGCTGCATTTGAGAACATCACCTAAATTCATATAGTCTTAATTAAAAAATAATGAGACTTTTAATTGTTTATTAAACATTCCAGTGAGCTACACAGGAGAATAATTAGAAAGAAAATGCACACTGAACTGAGGAATGGTATTTAAGGACAAATACCTAATCAAGGGGGTGTGTTTCAAGCGGAATCTTTGTTGAAGACAAGAGGAGAGGCAAAGCAGTTTGTGAAGGGAATCAGGGCATTCAGGACTAGGTGTCAACAAAGAAAAGTGGGAGTTGCTAAGAGGTGGGAGATAGAAAAAAGGTAAGAGTTTTGATGACTGGAAGATGCAGAGATACAGAAGGGCAAAGTTCTGGCGAGATTTAAACATGGAGTGGGATTTTAAAATCATCATATTCGTGGACCAGGAGTCAATGAGCACTGGCATAATGGGAAAACAGGGCATGGTGTGCCTAACAGCAGTTAAAAACAATAGCTAAAAATAGTTTATGGCTGTGATACTTATAGGACATTGAGACTTTAAAAAATTGTTTTACAAGTGTAAGTTCTCTCTCACATGCAGCAAAAAACATGAAGATGGTTATGGGAGGCACAATCTCAATTTATCACTGAAAACAGATGTGTTTAATTTTGATCAATTTCAAGGAATAGGGCAGGTATAATAACATTGAAAAGATAGATAATTGATAAAAATGTAGAGAACATGCAGCAATACATTGTGATGGAACAAGGACAGAACAAATAAACAAATGCTAACACTTTTAAAAGAATATAAATTTAAAGACACACACATCTGCAACCCTAAAACAGCAAATTTAGAAAGCTCGTAGCAAGAAGCATGTGGAATCCTCTGATTTAAAAATGGTAGTAGACTACAAAAGCCAGCAGAAAATGCTAAATCTATAGAAATAAAGCCAGTTAGAATTGTCTATTTACTCTTTCTAAAGTGAGCAGCCAAAAGCTGTCAAAGCCACAGAGGGAATAAGAACATTACAAAATAGAGCAGGAGAAAGCTTGCCAAGTCTGCCCCACCATTCAACATAATCACGATGACCTAAGGTTTCAACTTCACTTTCTTGCCCACACCTGCAGCACCAAACAATTGCCCACCTCTTGTATTAAATATATTCAACCATGATACACCTATATCCCTCTGGAGTATGTGAATCTTTGGAATTCAATCTATTAAATGAGGAACTCTCTCATCTCAGTGCTAGATGATTGCCCTGTTTTGGAACTGTGACCCATGTTCTTGATTTCACAGCTGGGGGAGGAAACCCCGCATTGCCCATCTGAATCAACCCCTTAACAATCTTCTATGTTTCATTTTGATCACAGAGAACACAGGTTCCAATTTCCTCAGCCTCTCAAAAGTAGAATTGCTCCTGAGATGAGTGCAATCTTGTGAACATCCACTCTTCTGTCTCTAATGCAAATCTATCCTTTCTTATATATGGAGAGCAAACCAGCACCCAATATTCCAGACAAAGTCTCACCAAAGCCTTGTTCAATTGTAACAAGGGCTCATTACTCCTGTAGTCAATCCTCTTCCATTACAGGCCAACATGCTATTTATTCTCTTAATTGCTTGCTGTCCCACATTCTAAGATTTTATGTTGCCTGCATGGGTACACCAATGTCTTCAGAACATCAACTCTCAAGTTCTGCACCTATTGATAAGAGTGTTGATTTTCTATTCTCATCACCAAAGTGAATGATCTCACTTCACCATATCACCGTTGATAATTGTCCTTCAATTTGGGGATGTCAACTATCAATCAGAGTTGCAAGTTTCTGTTACAGGTCTTCATGTAATTAAACTGGCCAACTGTTGACCTGCAGATCTCTGATCACATGCAACAGGAGGTCCGAGGTGGTATGGGAATCCAGAGTACAGAAATTGCTTCCACTCACATTCCCTGCAGCTGCTGTGCCTCGTGATTAAGGCTTTTGGGATCAAAGCTTGATGGATCAGCTGGTGTCATTTTGCAAGACTGATAATGAAGTAGTCCCTATCATGAATATCAATGCTGCCACATATCAAGGAGAACTTTTCAGTAGCTCTGATTCACATTGTTTTTCCACCCTTGGAATACTGGCCATTCAAGGGTTGAGAACACAGGATCTGGCCAGGAAGACAGTTTTCAGACAAGTGGATAGTGTCCAGTCCACGACACACTCCTTCTGCCACCTTGTTGCTCACTCAATTAACTTGTCTGACTCACAGCTTCCATGATTGGAGATGCCAGTGTAGGCCTGGGATGGGCCAGGTCATAAAACACATGACACCAGGTTATAGTCCAACAGGTTTATTTGATAACACAAGCTTTTGGAATCTTACTACCTCTCTCACTAACATCTGAAGGAGGAGTAAGACTCCAAAAGCTTGTGTTTTTAAATAAACCTGTTGGACAATAACCTGGTATTGTGTGATTTTTGACCTTCGTAGCTTGCATTCACACATAGCTTTGACTCATGATACTACCTGGATACATTACTCAGTGTTGTCATCCAAATCATGAATATAGATTGGAAATAGCCAAGATCCTAGCACTGATCTTTGCACCACTCCACTAGTCATAGTCTGTAGACTTAAAATGTCGATTTACTCCCATGATCTGCTTACAGTATGTTACTGATTTTAAAAAAGCTGACTAATTGGAAGCAAACAGAAATAGTCAATGAATATCTTCTGGAAGAAAAGATTGTAGTGCAGTTCCCCATGGTTCAGTATTGGGACCCTTGCTCTTCCAGATATGTATTTGTGATCTAGTCTTTGGTGTGCAGGGGATAATACAAAACTTGGAAGCATTTTAAAACGTGAGGAACAGTGATAAATCATAGACAGATTCAAGGATGAATAGATTGCAGGTGATGCATTTTTATACGAAGAATATAAATACAGAATGGGTATAACTCTAAAAGATAGGCAGGAGCAGAGGGACCTGGATCTTAATGTGAGCATATAATTAACACTAAAGATCAGGTGGACAGCGCATTACTAAAGCATACAGTATCCTGAGTTTTATACCGGGTCACAGAGTACAAGGGTAAGGAGATGATCCTGAATTTGTATCAAAACACACAAAGCTGGATAAAGTTCTGGGGGTGACACTGGAGAAAGGGTACAAGAGATTTACAAGGATGAGACTTCAGTTACAAGGAAAGATTAGACAGCTTGGGAATGTTCCCCTTGGAAGGAATAAAGATAAAAGATCACAGAAGTTTTCATAATAGTGAGGGGTGCTGAATAAGTACATAGGGAGTAAATGTTTCCACTCAAAAGAATCAAGAATGCAAGGGTACGGATTTAAGGTGGATGACAAGATGAGAAGATGTGAGAAAAAAAACATTTTCAGGCAATGAGCTGGTCAGTCAGAATACACTGCCTGCAAGTGTGTTGGAGCCAGTTTCAATGAGGTATTCAAGAGTATGTTAGATGATTATTTAAGTTCTGAGGAAGGGTCACTGAACCTGAAACTAACTCTGTTTTCTCCTTCACAGATGCTGCCAGACCTGCTGAACTTTTCCAGCAACTTTGTTTTTGTTCCTTAAGTTTACACACAGTTTTAGAGGGATAAACAGAAATAAATTATTTCAAATGCTCAATGAGTTAATGGGTATAGATTTAAGATAATTTACAGTTGATGTAAGCAGACTATGCATATCTACATTGATAAAAGAAAGTGGATAAAGATTTTAATTAAAACTTGAGAGGGTATAGGGATAAATGGATAAATCTTTTTTGAAGTCCAAGATGGTCAAAATCACCTGTCATCTAGTAGGATTCAGAGTACAGTTAAAAAAGAATCAAAAATAAGACCATTCTCGCATCATTACGAGATCAAGCTCAGTGTGGACTTTTTGTATATTTCAATAATGCACAGTTTATTCTCTTAAAAAATTACGTTTACCTTTCCCAAGCGTTAAGTTAAAACGCATGACAGAAATCCAACTATAGTACAA
The DNA here is from genome assembly GCF_030684315.1 of Stegostoma tigrinum. Taxonomy (NCBI): domain Eukaryota; kingdom Metazoa; phylum Chordata; class Chondrichthyes; order Orectolobiformes; family Stegostomatidae; genus Stegostoma; species Stegostoma tigrinum. The sequence goes on along the minus strand of NC_081358.1, from coordinate 112,185,477 downwards.
CGCTCCTCTCTCTCTCATCCGCATAGTAACACACGTTTGCATCTAAAAACCGAAAGAACTGCGGAAGCTGTAAATCCGGAACAAAAATAGTAGTTGCTGGAAATGCTCAGTTCGGACCAGAGGAAGGGTCAGCGGACCCGAAACGTTAACTGATTTTTTTTTCTTCTTCACAGATGCTACCAGACCTGCTGAGCTTTTCCAGCAACTTCTGTTTTTGTTCGCGACACTTTTGCATCTGTTTTCTTTCATTGTCGGCTTTGTCAAACCATCCAGCCTAGTTTACTTCCTCCAGTAATTTAGGAGTGAAGTGAGAACAATTACCCGACTCCTCTCATCTTGAGTGCTGCAAGTTAAAATCCGAGTGGGAAAGTACTACAGAGGCTTTACGTCCATTCGAAGCTGAACCACGGGAACAGCTGACAGTGATAACCCCACGCAGTCCTGATTTACTGTATTTATGAAAACAGCAAAGTATCGCCTTTATGGTTATATTTATAAAGTTCACGGGGGCGGGAGCGGAAGGTGGACGGAAGAGAACGAAAGACGGAAACTTTCCAAACGCGAGGGGAGCCCACAGCACAGCAAAGCTGGCAGCTAGAACACGGCCCGGTTTACAGCAGGTCACCCTTCCAACTTCAACCTGGGGCACTCCTCGTAGCCGAGTCCCAGGCTTGGATGAGGCCTCAATAGAGACAGGGTGGCCGCAAGCAACATCAAACTCCTCAGACCTCTGTAAGGCGCCACTTCAAACGATGAAAAACTTTTTTTTAAGAAAAGGAAGAAAAAACGTGAAGCAATAGCTTACCGGGTTCGCCGGCGGAATACATCCTCGTTTAAAGGGGAGGGAAGCAGCTGGCTGAGAAGAGATGGAGAGTTTCCCTTCCCCCCTCCCCCGTGTTTATGTAAAATTATAGTACAAACAGGAACAAAACAGCACTCATGAGGAAGAAAAACATTAATAATTCCCGATGGAGAGATGGGGGACATACGAGGAAGGATAGTGAAACGGGGACAGAAAACCCCGGGCCAGACACTTGACGGGCGGTGCAACGCGCAAGCGCAGGAGGCGGTCCCCAGCGCGCCGCCGTACGCCCGAACGTTACGCCTCCTCTCCCCCACCCCGCGACCGCAAACGCCTCGCGCCTCCCGCCTCCCGCGCGCGCGCCCGCCATTCGAGCCAGCGGAGGGCGCCAACGTGTAGCGCGCATGCGCCCTCGACAGGTCGGACCTCCAGTGCGGGTTGGGCATTCCACCCATGTGGTTGTGCGTTTTTGTAGTATGACAGTAACTGGGAGAGTGAATGTGAGTGTACGTGTCGAGAAACAGAGAGCTGTGGAGGCAAAATGCCTGTGTAACGTTGAAGGCTGAGCTGGGCAGATGCCCGATCAGGAGGGGAATCAAAGATCACGGGAAACAGCAGTGTTTGTGAGGAGAGACTGATCAGGCAGAGCAGGCTGGAGGGCTGTTTGGTTTTAAACACCTTTTGCCACTGCAGAATGCGCTTTTTTTGACATCAGTTAAAAACTTCCGATGAAGTTTGTGACCGCTTCGCAGAACATCTGCCTTCCGCTCAGAAAAAGAGACCCTGAACTACTTGTTGCCTGCCACTTTAAAGCACCACCGCGTTCCCTGGCCAACATCTCTTGTCTCTGGCTTGCTGGTGTGTATCAGCGAAGCTCAATGCAGAAGGACAACACCTCATTTTCCACTTGGGGACCCCTTGCAGCCTTCTGGACTCAATACCGAATTCAATAATTTTAGGACCTAAACTCTCCCATGTCCCAGACCCCCACCCCACACACCAGACCTTGTTACCATGGCATCACACACCACCTGCTATTAGTCATTATTCACCCTCCCAGCCTGATCATTATCAACTGTTGACTGTCCAACTGCTCCTCTCTCTTTGGGCTCTATTCTATCATTTGCTCCCTACCCCTTCCCCCGTCTCTTATTTTCTGCATATAAACTGCTGCTTTCCCAACCACCATCAGTTCTGAAAAAGGGCTACTGGACCCAAAGCATTAGCTCTGTTTTTTTCCTTCACAGATGTTGCCAGATCTGCTGAGCTTTTCCAGCAACTTTGTTTTTGTTCCTGATTCACGGCATCCGCAGTTCTTTCAGTTTTTAAAAACTTATGATGTTTTTTAAATTGCACCCGGGTGCGATTCCAGCCCCGGGCGACTGCCTGTATGGAGTTTGCGCGATCTCCCCATGTTTGCGTGGGTTTCCTCCGGGTGTTCCAGTTTCATTCCACAGTCCAGTGATTTGGAGGCTAGATGGATTGGCTGCAGTAAATTGCTCATAGTGTCCAGGGTAAGAAACGCAGGGATAGGGTAAGGGGTGGGTGTGGGTGGGATTCTCTGCGGAGGGTCGGTGTGGACTTGTTGTAACGAATGGTCTTCTTCCACACTTCAGGGATTCTCTGACTCTAAAAGATCTGTGAAGTCTTTGCAGAGAAAATACATATTGGAATTTTGACCTTCCTCAGAGCTCGCCTACAGTTGCAAAACCAAAGCATTTTCTACTCATAGTAGATAACTATTTACATACATTTTGAGGCAAGGACAGGATCTGATAACTGACCCATTTAATTTGGAAAAATGCAAAGTATTACATTTTGGTGAAACAAACAAAGACAAGACTTATGCAATCAAAAGTAGGGCCTTGAGCAGTGTTGGAGAGCGGAGAAACATAGGGGTTCAGATACATTATTCTTTGAAGTTTGCATCACATATAGATAAAGTGGTTAAGAAGGCATATATCACGTTTGCCATTATTGCTCAGACCTTCGAATATAGTAATCATATGTTATGTTGAGGTTACCCAGGGAGCAGTGAAGCCTCTTCTGGAGTACTGTGTCCAGTTCTGCTCATTCTATTATGGGAAGGATATTATTAAACTGGTCAAGGTTCAGAAGAGATCTGCCGCAATGTTGCCGGGAATGGAGGGTTTGAGTTATGAGAGGCTGGACAGTCTGGGATTTTTTTCACTGGAGTAGTAAGTTGAGAGGTGAACTGAGAGGTTTATAAAATAATGAGGAATATAGATAAGGTCAATGGATAAGGGTGGTGTATTTCAAGACTAGGAACTGTATTTTTTAGGTGAGAGGAAAAGGATTTTAAAAAGAGACAAGGCAAATTATTTACACTGGTTCGTGTGTGGAATGAACATCCAGAGGAAGTAGTGGATTCGGCAACAGTTTAAATGACAATTGTATAAGTACATGAATAAGAAGTGTATGGAGGAATATGGGCCAAGAGCAGGCAAAAGGGACAAGCTTAGTTTGGGATTATGGTCAGCTTGGACTGAAGGGTCTGTTTCTGTGCTGTAATACTCTATGACTCTAGATCCTTGTTGTACTTCAGCAGAAAGACCTTAGATGGTGCTCTTTCCTCACTGCTTTTTGGCAGCAGCTGCTCCAAGTTTTAGTGAGTCCCTCAGCGTGTAGTTCTGCACCTGGAAAGTGCCAGCCTGTAGCACTCTTTCGAGATCAACTCTTTACACTGCAAGGCTGACAGATTTCTTCCAGACCAGAGAACATCTTTCACAAGAGTTGATGTTTTCCAGGTGCGGTCAATACTTGTCTCAGTGCCCGTACAGCACGGAATTCTGCTACCCCCGCAGCTGCCTCAAGGACAGCAGTGGTGTCGGAGAGAGTCTGGGTGAAAATGAAGAATATGACTCTTAGTGCCCTTCTTGCCAGCAGCCAAGTTACAGTTTAGTGCTTGTTGCCAAGTTCTGGTGATGAGGCATTCAGCCAAATAGGTTTGACAGTCTGCTCTGGGAAACCACACAATAATGAGGTCAGGCCTATCATTTGTAACACCAGGGGCAGTTTGGACCTCAGTATGTAATAATACATGGTGTTTATTTACTGACGGTCCACGCACAGTTTGATGCAGAGCACATAAAGTTAGCCATGAGGATTAGGTTGGCATTGGGTATGTCCTTCTGCCAATCTGGAGCTTTGTACATGATGTCTGAATATGATCCATCTTTGATCTCCAGAGAAAGTGGCTCGGGTGACTGCAGTGGTCAAGGCTGGGAGAATGGGCCCGACCTGTGCCATGTGCAGCAACACCAAAATTACCTCGCACCTGATGACCAGGCTTTTACCTCCAGTAGAGAGAGAGGCTGGTGCTCCCATCTGCCTAGTTTCTACTTTTCCTTGGCAATATGCTCCTCCCAAGTTTTAGCACACGCCGTGGCCTAAATGAATGATATTCCCAACATCTTCAGGTGATCTGGCATGATGGTAAAGCGGATAAGGATCAGTTGATCCAGTTCCCAAAGAAAATGGCCTCACTCTTGCCTTGATTTACTTTGGCTCCTGATGCCAGTACAAAGTCATCCTTGTTCAGGGAGGCTTTCTACTGCCTCGAAGAGTCACCCCTCCCAGGCTTGAATCCATCTGGATGGACTCGGCAAAAGGCTCTGTGCAACACAAAAAAGGCAGGAGAGAGAGGAGCCCTGCCCAACTCCAGATATGATCAGGAAATCTTTTGATTCCCACCCATCAATTGAGACTGTGCTATTGATATTAAAAGAAAAAAGAACGGAACAGCACAGGAAAGGCCCTTCAGTCCACCGAGCCTGCGCCAACACATGAAGCCTTTCTAAACTAAAAACCATTGCCTCTATGCAGTCATATCCCATCAAGATTCTTCTTGAACATTGCTATCGTATCTATTTCTATCACCTCCATTCCCGGAACTTACCACCCTCAGTGTAAAGAACTTGCCCCTCACATCATCTTTAAATCTTCCCCCTTTTACCTGAAATCTATGTTATCTAGTAACTGACATTCCTACCCTGGAAAAAAAGACTTTGACTATGCATTCTATCCACACTTGTTATAATTTTGTTAACTTCTATCAGGTCATCCTTCAAGTGAAAACAAACCAATTTTGTCAAATCTCTCCTTGTAGTACCCTTCAAATCAGGCAACATGCTGGTAAAACTTTTCCATGCCCTCTCCAAAGCCTTTGAATTTGATGTATAGCAGTTGGATCCAATTGTGGATTTCTTCCCTAAAGCCCATTTTGGAGAGGACATTCCTGATGTAGATGTGCAATATCCTGTCAAAGGCTTTCTTTGGTTCTGTAAAGTAACATTTTGAGGAAATAAACAAACATTGGCGTTTGTCTGTGTCCAAACAAACCAAAGACATCTCTTACACATACAAGACCACATTTACATTCATTGAGGTATCAGGAGGGTGAGATAACTGAATGGACCTCCACTTACCTTCAGCAGGAAGACCTCAGAACAATGGCTTTATCCAGTGTGCCTTGGTGGCAGCTACACCAGGCTCCATTGCGGCCCTCAGCACATAGTCCTGGACCTTGGGAACATGCCAGCCTGCAACACTTGGTTGAGGTCAACTCCTTGTTCTGGAAGGCCAACAAGTTTCGGGCAGACCAAAGAACGTCTTTTACCGTTTTGATGGTCTGCCAGATGCAGTTAATGTTTGTCTCGATGTGTATCCTGGGGAACAGATCACAGAGCACAGACCTGCTGTGGACAAACCCTGTCAAAAACCACTGCATCTTTCTCTGGACACCCTTTGCAAAGGCACATTCCAGCAAGGGATATGTGACAGTCTAAGCACCGCCCCCTCCACCACATCTGCTTTGAGGGCAACATGCAGTGACACCAACCGACCTGGCTTACATGAAGGATATGATGGATAGTGCCCTTCTCACCACCAGCCAAGAAATTTCTTGGTGCTTGTTGGAAAGGTGATGAGGCATTCTGCTAAATGACTTTGACAGCCTGCTCAGGGAACCATGCGATAGGATACACTCTGTCTTTTTTCCTCAGGTGTCAAGGATGCTATATGCTGACCACTTCCTAATGGACATGTGGTCAAAGGTGGTTTTCTTTGGAAATTTCTCCACAAAGGACAGGTGATACGAAATGTTCCAACTATTTGAAGTATTGAACAGCAACAAGGCCAGTCCCATCCTTTGCAACACTGGGGACATGTAGAACCTCAGTATGTAGTGACGCTTGGTGTTTGCATACCAAGGGCCTACACACAGTTTGATGCAGTTGCACACAAAATTGACCATCAGGATGAGGGTGATGTTGGGTACATTCTTCCCTCCCCTTGTCCAGAGTTTTGTACATGGAGTCCCTGCAGACCTGGTCCATTTTAGACCTCCAGATGAAGTGGAAGATGGCTCAGGTGACTGCAGTAGTGCAGTGTGATGATGAAGGAGATGGTGGATTGCTCAGCCTAGTTCCCAAAGAATATGACCTCGTTCTTGCCTCGATTTACCTTTGCTCCCAAGGCCAGTTTGAACTGGTCACAGATGCTCCCCATCAGTAAGGTCATAGCTGGAGCTCTGTATATAGTTCTGATTGCCAAACCAGATGTGATAGTGTAGAGAAGATTCACCAGGGTATCGCTTTGAGCAATTCAGCTATGATGAGAGATCAGATAGGCTGGGTTGTCTTCCTCAGATCAGAAAAAGCCTAGGAGAGACTTGATGGAAGTGTACAAAATTATGAGGGGCATAAATAGGAAGAAACTTTTCTCTTTGTATCGAGATCAGTAATCGGGACAAAGGTCTAAGGTAAAGGGCAGGGGGTTTAAAGAGGATTTTGGATTTTATTTTTCACCTAGAGTGTTGTGGGTGAAACCAAATGCCTGAAAGGATGGAAGAGGCAGGAACCATCACAACACTTAAGAAATATTTAGATGATTACTTGAAGTACCATAGCATACAAGGCTACAGCCAAATACTGGAAAATGATAGATAGAGATAGGGGCTTGATGACTGATCTGGACATGATGGGCCAAAACGCTTCTTTTTGTGGTTCTGAAACTCTATTATGCCACTTTATATATGAGTTCTAGCTTATTACTACTGTAAGCAACGGCTCTGGGTTGAACCCCATAGGAACATATGTGGCCATTCAGCTCCTGGAGCCTGTACCAACATTAAATGAGATCATGGCTGATTTGTGACTGAACTCCATATACCTGCGTTTGGCCATAAACCCTAGTACCTATGCTAAACAAAAATAAATCTATCTCAGATTTAAAATTAGGAACGGATCTAGCATCAACTACTGATGTGGAAGAAAGTTCCAAACCTTACTATCCTTTGTATAACAAAGTTCTTTGCAACATTTCTCCTGAATGGCCTTGCCTTAATATTTTTTGACTATGTCCCTTGTTCTAGAATCTCCAATGACTGGAAATAGTTTATCTATCTACCCTGTCTTTTCCCGTTAATTTCAGATCACCCTGTAGCCTTCTAAATTCTAGAGAAGATCAGCCTAATTTGTTTAATCTGTCCTCATAACTTAACCTCTGAAGTCCAAGTATCATTTTTGTAAACCTACGTTGTACTTCCTCAAAGGCCAATATATCTGTCTTAAGGCATGGTGCACATCTCACTCTAGGAGTTATGGCTAACAATCACATGGATGTTCCATTGAGGAAGGGCTGTGCTGTCAGAGATGCTCCCTTTGAAATGTGGCACTAAATAGAGGCTCCATCTTCACTTGCTTAAACTAATGTAAAAGATCCTGTGGCATTGTTTCAAAGAACAAATGAGTTAACTGCTTCAGTGACAAAATGGTGGAGAATTTGGAGCTTTTGGTCCATGCAGGTGAAGTCTCAACAACAAAGGTCATCAAACATAGGGTGGCACGGTGGCTCAGGGATCAGCCCTGTTACCTCACAGCGCCGGGACCCAGGTTTGATTCTAGCCTTGAGCAACTCTCTATGCGGACTTTGCACATTCTTCCTGTGTATGAAGGTTTTCCTCCGGGTGCTCCAGTTTCCTCCTACTTTCAAAAGACGTGCAGATTAGGTCAATTGGCAATGCTAAATTGCCTGTAATGTTCAGGGATGTGCAGGCTAGGTTGATTAGCTATGGGGAATGCAGCGTTACAGGGGTAAAATAAGGGCATGAGTTTAGGTGGGATGCTCTTTGGAAGGCCACTGTGAACTTGATGGGCCAAATGGCTTGCTTCCATACTGTAGGGATTCTATGATTCAATAAAGGTCATAAAGTTCTGGGAAAGCTCAGTTGGTCTGGCAGCATCTGTGAAAAGGGAAACAGGGTTAATGTTTCAATCCAACCTGAATTGTGACTATATTGCGATCTGTGCACAGTGCCTGTAAGACGCTCTTATATGTCACTAGACCTGAAATGCACAGATACTGCCAGACCTGCAGAGATTTTCCAGCAATTTCTGTTTTCATTGCCCCTTATACTGTCTGTGTGGCATATAAAGTACTACCTGTTGTTAATGATTTAACTGAATTTTAATTATATTAATATTCTGCTCAGATATTGGGAATGCTCAGTTTTATTTAACGTCTACGAGAACATTCTGGATTGAAAGTGTTCTGAAGCAATATATGAGGAGATTGTATTCTGTAGTAATTACTTCAGTCAAAACCTGTGTGCCATCTGCTGATTTGGTTGGAATTTGAATGTCTTTCTGGAAAGCAAACAAGCAACCTTTTTTAAGAGAGGTAAGATACAGTATTTGTGGCTTTCATTCTTGATAAACTTTTGGAAGAGACGGAATCTTACACTGAAGTTAGCCTAGCAATCGCCTCTGAACTAAAGTTATTGTCTCAGTAGAACGAACGAACCACCAAGAAGCTGGCAGGAAAAAAATCTCACCCTCTCCTAATAACGGAAAAATATTAAAGCAGAACAAGCTGTCCAGATCCCTCTCGGTATCTTTCAGTATCTTTTACACCCTCTTAAAACTCTGAAAGGTGTTTTTTCTGTTCAGATACCTAAGCCTAATATGAGCCTCATCTAAACTGAAGTCTGACCTATTGAACTCCCATCAATTCTCCAGCTATCAAAATTGTGATCTCAACAACAAGGAAATATTCCCTCTTTTATTTTCAGAGTTGGCCCCTTGACCCACTGAAACATTTTTCCTTTTTGCCTTTTTTAATGTTAATATAAATGCCTGCAGAGTTATCTTAGATTCTAGGTCATATGATTGTGTGTTCTTGGGATTATAGTCGTAGAGTAGTCATACAGCACGGAAACAGACCCTTCAGTCCAACCAGTCTCTACTGAACATAATCCCAAACTATACTAGCCCCAGAGATAGTAGGAACTGCAGATGCTGGGAAATCTGAGATAATAAGGTGTAGAGCTGGATGAATACAGCAGGCCAAGCAGCATCAGAGGAGCAGGAAAGCCGACATTTCAGGCCTAGACCTAAGGTCAGCTTTCCTACTCCTCTGATGCTGCATGGCCTGCTGTATTCATCCAGCTCTACACCTTGTTATATCTGTCTTCTCCTGGCCCAAATCCCTCCAAGCTTTTCCTATTCATGTACCAATCCAGATGTCTTTTAAACATTGTAATTGTATCCACATCCACCACTTCTTCATTAGGTTAATACCACAGAAGAACCACCCTCCATGTAAAAAATTTCCCTTTCATGTCTGTTCTTAATCTCTCTGCTTTCATCTTAAAAATGTGATCCCCTAATCTTGAAATTGCCCGTCCAAGCGAAAAGACAACTTCCGTTAACTCAATCTTTAATCCTCATTTTTTTGGAAACTTCTATGAGGTCGCCTCTTACCTTTGTATGCTCCATTGAAAAATGTTCCAGCCTATCCAGTCTTTCTTTATAACTCAGACCTTCCTTATAAATGCTACTTGGTTAAATGAAAGTTTTGTTGATAACAAATAAGTAATATTTGAGTTTATTGAAGAAATTGGGTGAAAATCTCTTATTCTAGATAACCAAACAAATCAAATTGACCATTTGTTGATAAAACATTCACTGTTGTGGTATGACTCATGTTGTAATGGACTTGATTATCAGCATTCTCATCCCATTAGAACAGTTACAAATGGTTCACAAAATGTTTGTGTCTGTGTGAGAGAATGTTTGTGTGCTTTTGTGTATTTTGTGGCTAATGTGCCACTGCTGGACTGTTGGTTTCTATTAGGTAGAAGTTTTCAAGAAGCCAAGATGAGCTTGCATGTTGGCACTGCAGTGTGATTCTGCCAATGCATGTATAAACTGTGTGGCAGTTTCTGGAAGGCTGAACCATGGACTTCCACTGAATCAGGTATACACTCTTAAGAATGGTGTGTAGAGCTAAAATGTTGGCACTAGTATCTGTATCAATTTTCGGATTTAGGATGTGTTGTCCTGCCTTCTCAGGACATTTGATGTTAATGGTTGTAAAACTTCTGATTGGCTTGTACAATTAATATGGAGTGTGAGGTTAGCAATATGGATTGTTTAATTACCTTGTGAAATTAGAAGTTTATTTGATTGATACTGAACATTTTAACATATTTGCATCTTTGAACCTTCTTAAGAGTTTTGTTTTATTCATTTGTGGGATTTGGGCATTGCTTGCTCATCCAGCATTTATTGCCCTTCCCTGCTTGCCCTTCCTATTGTGATAATGAGCTTCCTTCTTGAAACATTGCAACCCAATCAGTGTAGGTAGACTCATTGTGCTGTTAGGGAGGGATTTTCACACAGCAAAATAATGTGAAAGAATGGAGATATATTCTCAAGTCAGAGTGGTGAGTGGTTCAATTGAGAATTTGCAGGTGGTGGTGTTCCATGTAAATGCTGCCTTTGCCCTTCTAGATGATAGTGGTTGTGGGTTTGAAAGTTGCTGTCTAAAGAGAACAAATTTCTGTGGTGCATCTTGTAAATGGCATGCACAGCTGCTACGAGTGTCGGTGATGGAGGGAATGCATGTCTGTATGTGTAGTACCAAACAAGTAATCTGCTTTGTCCTTGAAGATTTCAAGCCTCTAGAGTTTTGTTAGAGCTGCATTCATCCAGGGAAGTAGAGAGTGTTCCATCACATTCCTGATTTGAGCCTTGTAGATGTAGCCAGGCTTTGGGGAGACAGGTGGCAAGTTAACTGCTGTAGTATTCCTCGCCTCTGACCTGACCTTGTAGCTCTTGTATTTACATGGCTAGTCCGGTTCACTTTCTGGTCAATGTCAGGATGTTGCTTGTGAGGGATTTAGCACGGTAATGTCATTGAATGTCAAGGGCTGAGGTTTAGATTTTTTCATGCTGGAGATGGTCAATGTTTGTCACTTCTGTGGTGCGAACATTGCTTGTCAGTCTATATTTTCTACATCCTTACATGGACTACTTCAGTACCTGAGGAATCATGCATGATTCTAAACATTGTGCGATCATCAGCAAGTATACCCACTTCTGACCTTATGATTGCGGGTAGCTCATTGATGAAACAGCTGAAGATGATGGGACTGGGACACTACCCTGAGGAACTCCTATAAAAGTGTCCTGGAGCTGAGATGACTCATTTCCAATACAAAAAACAATCTTGCTTTGGGCCAGGTACAACTCAAATTAGCAGAGGGTTATTCCAGAATTCCATTGACTCCAGTTTTGCTAGTACTTTTTTGCCACACTTAGTCACATGCAGTTGTGATATGAGCAATAACTCATCTCTCCTCTAGAGGTCAGTTCTTTTGTACATGTTTGAAATTAGGTTGTAATGAGGTTAGGAGTGGGTTTTGCAAAGTAAGTGCTGCTTATTAGTATTGTTGATGTAACTTTTCATCACTTATTAATATTAATAATTAAGAGTAGACTGATGGACCATAATTGGCCAGGTTGGATTTTGAGTACAGGATGTAGGCATCAGGTAATTTTCCCCATTGTCAGACAGATTTCAGTGTTGTAGCTGTAGCAACAAGTTCTGGAGCACAATTCTTGAAGCTACATTGTTGTAGTGTCCACGGTCTTGTTGGCCACCGTTTTTCCTGGGGACTGGCTTGGCCTTCAAAACTAGATATCAAGCACGTGCTTGCCAATGTTCCTTGGTGCCACATACTTTACAGATATCCAGAAAAATGAGACCACATTTGCATTGGTGCAATGGATCGTAACTGTCACTAATTTTGTAAGTTTACTGAATCTGACTGCACAATAGTATTGGTTGCACTTAAAGTATCTCTTTGTCATTAACCTGCCACTGTTGCTGCATTGACTGTATAGTATGGCATGGCCCTTTTTCTTGCCAGATGATCTTTCTTAAATGCTTTAATTGGTGTGGACGTAAAAGAACTCATTTGGCAATTCCTCTTTGCAACTGATGCTAAATGCAGTCTGTACTCACCTTAGCTGATTCGACTGATTGTTTGAATTCTTGATGTCCATAGTTGTTGTAATGATTTTTAATTTGTTTTCTTTCACCATTACCTTGGAGTCTGAGTGGCCACAACCACTAACCATGTGGGTTTTTGCTTCAGCAGGTATCTTTGCCTGATGCAGCAATACATCACAAGAAATTAGACATGATAATGTGGTATTGAACAATCCAACAAACATTTATTAGAATTTATTAGTATGCAGAAATATTATATTCACAGGCTAATTAGTGTCTGGGTCAGTATTAAATTATTTTGGTTACAACTGACCAGCATGCATTTACACAGGTGGCAAAAAACTAGCGAATTTTAACAAGGTTGATCGCTGCTTTCCTCCCATTATCCACATTATCTGTGTGGTAGATTGATTATTGATTTGTTAATGCCTGCAATAGGTTATAATCACCATGGTCTTATCAATTTTTTATATTCATTATGGGTTGAGAGCATCATTGACTGGGCTAACATTTATTGACAATCCTACTTGCCCTTTGGAAGATGGGGCAAGTTGCCTTCCTTCACTGCTGCAGTCCATTTGGAATAGGTAGACTGATGATGCCATAGGAAGGAGAACCAGGATTTTGAGCTAATGACAGTGAAGGAATAGTGATACATTTCCAGATCAGGATGGTGCATGGCATGGATGGGAGCTTTGCAGGTGTTTGTGCTTCTGTGTATCTGTTGCTTTTGTCCTACATGGTACTGAGTTTGCAAGGTGGTGGCTAGTTAGCTCAGATGGTTACAGCCTGATGGTGTAATGCCAAAGTCATAAGTCTGTGTCTTGGCCACCATCCCATGTTTGTTAGGAACCCCTTATGTCATCAAATTGTAGAGGAAAGGACTGAACCTTAAAATGCATCATGATTTTGCAGTCTGTATATGCAACCGTTAACCTGAGGATTGATGTAGAGTCATAGAACTGTACAACATGGATCAGACACATTGGTCCAACTCGTTCATGCCGACCACATATCCTAAATTAATCTAGTTCCATTTGCTGGCATTTGGCCCATATCCCTTCAAACCCTTCCAGATATCTTTTAAATGTTGTAATTGTACCAGCCTCCACTACTTCCTCTGGCAGCTCATTTCATACACATGCTACCCTCTGTGCGAAAAAGTTGCCCCTTAGGTCCCTTTTAAATCTTTCCCCTCTCACCTTAAACGTATGTCCTCTAGTTCTGGACTCCCCCACCCCAAGGAAACAACCTTGGTTACTCATCCTATCCATGCCTCTCATGATTTTGTAAACCTCTATAAGGTCAGCCGTCAACCTCTGATGCTCCAGGAAAAATAGCCCCAGCCTATTCAGCTTCTCCCTGAAGTTCAAACCTTTGAACTTTGGCAATATCCTTGTAAATCTTTCCTGAACTTCAAGTTTCACAACATCTTTTCTACAGCAGTGAGATGAGAATTGCATGCAGTATTCCAAAAGTGGCCTAACCAATGTCCTGTACAGCCGCAACATGACCTTCCAACTCTTATATTCAGTGCACTGACCAATAATGACAAGCGTACCAAATGCCTTTTTCATATCCTATCGACCTGTGATTGCACTTTCAAGCAACTATGAACCTGTGCTCCAAGGTCTCTTCATTCAGCAACACTCCCAGGTCTTTACCATTAGGTGTAGAAGTCCTGCCCTGATTTGCCTTTCCAAAAAGCAGCACCTCACATTTATCTAAATTAAACTCCACGTGCCACTCCTCAGCCCATTGGCCCATCTAAGGTCCTGTTGAACTCTGAGGTTACCTTCTTCGCTGTCCTCTAGACATCCAATTTTGGTGTCATCTGCAAACTTACGAACCATACCTTCTATGTTCACATCCTCTCAGTCCTAAACCAACTAAACTTTTATCCTCCTTTAATCGAGCACAAATGAGGCAATACACATTCATTTCTTCATCTCTAGTGACAGGTGTGAAATATTTTCCAAATCTCGACCAGGAAAATAACTGATGCATTCCCACAAAATAGGATTGAAACTGTGCCATATTTTAGATTCTGCCCAATTTTAAGTTGACTTGGAACAGTGATCTGGAGTTAAATGTAATTTGAAATGCTGGAATAGACTGGTATGTCAGTGGTGAAAAAGATAACAAGTCCAAAGCTGTGCAGAGCGTATTTGAAGTTTATTTTAATTGATTAAGGCTTTTTAAAAATATATACATTCTAAACTGTTGGTTTTCAAACAATTTTTCTACAGACGGTTTAGAGTGTACGTATGTTTGGCTTGGAAACATGGACCAAACAAACAACAAACTAAACTTCAGCCAAACAATGTGCAGGTTATCTGTGTGTTTTGGATTGTTTTGCTCTAAAGCACAATACTAATGATCTGATTTCATATGGAAAGCAGGGCAGCACTGTGCCTGAATGAAGGGAGGGACATTGGTTGCCAAGGATGTGGTAAATTAGTGCAAATATTAAATTACTTTTTAACTTGCTGTTTATTATTAACAAGAAGAATTAGCGGTAACTACAACAGAAACTAATAACTGAGTGGATAAACTACTAACTATTTTACAAAATATCACATGTATCAGTGGAATTTTATTTCCCAACATTAAATATATTTTGCTTGGCAAAATGTCATTAACAGTTAATTTTCTACAACAGGTCAGATTCGTTGTAGCGCATTAGATTGTCATTTAACCTTTGACCTCTCCAGTCAGCCTCACTCCCCCAATTCAGCCCTGTTGCTGTGATAGTTGTGTTCAGCCAGTTTCTACTGCTAAATCCATCACGTTCATGCGCAATGAGCTCTAGTCATTGGTTCTCACAACATAAAAATGTTCCTCCTCGCATCTCCTTTCCTACCATCACACCCCCTCCACTACCACCACCCAATCCCAAAAATACATGCTGTTGTTCTTTTTTCTGTCTAAGATTAGAGTGTGGCATTTCGGTCGAAAGAAAAACTTTCTTATTTACTTTTAGTTGCAGCAGAACTGCAGACTAGTCAAGGCATGGAACTCATGAGGACAGCACCCTCCAGATCGGTACAGATTAGCAAGGCCCCTGTGACCCTTTTGACTGACCTGGGTGGACAGCCAGCTCCTGTGCCTGCCTGTTATACTCCCATTGATGAGATACTAATAATTCTGACTTTGGAGTAATCAAAGCACTTAAGATATGTGCCCGGATGAAAAATAAAAATTACATTCTGTCCATGATGTTCCGTCTTTAAAGTATATCATCTGTGTGCATGTAGAGTCTATACGTTCACAGTGCCTCCACCTTTTGGCTGCAGGAAACCAAAACGCACTTCACCCCAAAAGGTGCAGTTGCAGGGTGGCCGGAGATCACAGAGCGCCAATGGGAAAGTTATTTCAAAATTTGTTTATGGGATGTCAGCGTTGCAGAATTATTTCATTGTAGAAGGAGGCCAGTCAGTTCAAGGTGCCTGGCTCTAATACAGCTCAGGTATTCTTCATCTACACATCTGGACACCAAAAAGATTCTAAAAACCGAAGGTGTTTTCAGAAGTGGACCTGTAGACAGGCTGAGTTCAGGCACTTTGGAAAAGACCTTTGTTTGATCTGGACAAACCTGATTGTATCTAAAAGTGGGGTTAAAATTGTGATCAGAGATAATGGGGACTGCAGATGCTGGAGAATCCAAGATAATAAAGTGTGAAGCTGGATGAACACAGCAGGCCAAGCAGCATCTTAGGAACACAAAAGCTGACATTTCGGGCTGATGAAGAGTCTAGGCCCGAAACGTCAGCTTTTGTGCTCCTGAGATGCTGCTTGGCCTGCTGTGTTCATCCAGCTTCACACTTTGTTATCTTGTATCTGAAAGCGGAATGCTTTTTACCAAGGGCCCAAATGGACCCGTAAAGGCCCAAATGGACATTAGTGAACCCATTAACTGAAAATATCCTTTATCCGGAGGATTCCCGAGCTGTTCCGTCACATCAGATTGCTGACTATATTTTGAGACATGGAATAAATGTAACAAACCTTGGTTAATATTTCACAAACACAAAATCACACCTCACCTTGTTTCCAAAAACAGAGTTTACTTGCCCAAAGAGACTTGGGGACTAACTGTCAGCTCGCTTAGCATTTATTGGTCTGGAGTCATAGGTAGACCAAACAATTCCCTTCCTTTTGAGGTTTTACAACAATCTCACACTTTGAATAGCTTCTAATTCCAGATTTTCTTGAATACCAATTCACCACCTGCTACAGTGGAATTTGAATCCATGTTTTCAGGACATTAGCCTGAGGTTCTGGATTTCTAAACCAGTGACATTACTACTGTTCCACCAGCCTGTTCTTGAGACAAACTTGATGTTTGTTAAGACCCTGGCTGTTACAGTTCACTCAGGTAGTCTTGAGTTGCAGAGGCAATGTGTACTTACACACATGCCGTCCTCTAGATTTATAAAATTCAAAATACAACATAAGTTCACAAAGTGACATTTTAGAATATCAATACTATGCAAAGGTACAAATTAATATCTAGGCAATGACAACATAACAGTAATAAGATAGGATATGTAAAAAGTCTTTTCATATTCAATTGATTCACGTTTGAATAATATGTGTGAAATTTGATATACAGTTAATTATATCTAAGGAATTTAGTACTTAACATTTCAGCTAGAAGTTATTGTATTTCTAAACACAGCGACAATTTCTAACAACATTTCCCCTTACATTTATAAAGGACAATTGACAGCATTCCTTCCTTCAAACTGGGATCAAGATGAAGACTGTTTTATTTCTGCTATTTATGAGTTACTTCTTTATTCCTTCAGGTATTTTTTTACAAATACAGACTTAAATTTAATGTTGTACTTCTCATTTCAGAAATTTTAAACATTAGCTTTCTATTGCTTTACAAGTTTGCTTTGCGTTAGTGTAAAGGACAATTTAACAAGTTTCCTTTGAAATAAAAGCAAAGGACTGGAGATACTGTAGATCTGAAAGAAAATAGATGAAGCCAACTGCTTTCTCCAGCATTTCTGTTTTTACTTAAGTTTTCTCTTGTGTTGGAAAGCTGAGTGATTAATTGTTAGCACAAGTCAATGTAACTGAATTTAACTTTCTCAGTGGCATGGAAGATCAGGTAATATGTGGGTGTGTCTGGTAGTTTGCGGCAGGGAGGTAGATTTTCGTGCTGTGGCGCTGAATTGTCTGGACACAACATACTGAGGAAAATCAAGAAGGGCAGGATGCATACCCATAAAGCAGGCCATTCAATTTTCTACATACCACCGCATCCAGGCTCACCTGCACCCTCTGAGTTAATTTCTGCTGCTTCAATTGACTGCTTACTTAGTTCACTTGGCCCTAAACTCTGGAATACTTCCTCTACACCTCTATTTTTTTTTACCTCAATTTACCTTCTATAAGAAACTCCTCCAAATTTAATACATCCTTCTGGAGGTCAGTATAGTGTTACGCTTCAGTGAAGCTCTTAGGATTGAAGGTACGATGTAAGCTGTTGTGATGGTATATAGAAATTGAGTGGCTGCTGAGACTAGTGGTAAAATTGTTGGGAAAAAGGCACTTAAAGATGCATTCACTGTCCTTAAATGTTGAGATTTTCCTTGCACCTGCAAGGCTAAGTGTTCCCACTGTCTTTTTATCATGGGGCTAGAAGATGTCCTTCCTTCACCACAGATACAAGACATCTTTCCTGCATGACTAGATGCCTGCATGTGCCCTGCTTTAAAAGGTGCAGGTCCTGATGCTAGGATGGTAGAGTTTCGGTTTCCCCACTGATCTGTGCAGCCCAATGGATAATATGGTAGCGCTGGCTGCATGCAGCAATTATGTATCTTTCCAGGCATGTATGCAGAAAGTTGCTGCATTCATTATACTGAACATATTTGAGGCAATTGCACACCCCCATGCCCTTTTCGAAAGGCAATTCAGTTTAATTCCCATGTATTTTCCAGGCTATTCTGTTCATGGAGTTCAGTTTTATGGAGTTCAGTTGTCATTGACTATCTTAGAACTTATGTCGCATATCCTTATTAACAAAAGGAGTTACACCTGTCCTGTAGCTCTACATCCTCTGTTAGCCTTGACACCTTAAGGCGTTCTTCATCCTTATGAAGGTCATTATGTTTAACTACTCACCATTCTTGGATAAGTTCCCACAGGAATGAAAACATATTTCATCATTTCCCATCATGCTTTGAGAATGTGTTTATAGCTACATTTATTTACTCTAAGCTAGAAATATCAATCTTATATGTCTCACATCTTTCATCACATAAATATTTTTTTTCCTCAGGTGTCGCCAGACCTGCTAAGCTTATCCAGCACTTTATGTTTGTATTTCAGATCTCCAGCATCCACAGTATTTTGCTTTAATTTGGGGAAATGTGTTCTACTGTCCTTTATGCATGAACCCAAAATACATTTGTTTTTGTTGATATGTCTGTAGCTCAATTTGGTGGATAGGGTAGTTTCTGCTCTCTCTAAAAGTTGTCCCTCCTCGTGACCATATCCGGATGTGCTAGTTTTTTGTTAAGAGACTTTCAATGTTGATTTTCTATTTAGTTTAGATTTTCACAGGAAAGATGCACAGAAGATTGTTCCTTGAGTACTGCTGAAAACATACCTCTCGTATTTTTCACTTAAATACTTGAAAAGCATTGATTACGTGAAAACATTATGAAGAATAGTGCATTATATTTAACATGCTAAATTCTAAAATTTGTAGGCAGTCCTAAACAAAAGCCAGGTGCCAATACTACTATTATCAGAAGAATGTTGCCAATAGACCAGACTCCAAAACCAGACTGATTTTGTCCTTTGTTCTCAGGTGTTGAGACGAGTATTATACATTGTTATATTGTCAAGAAGGGCATCAGTTAGCTCAGTTGGCTGTATCTAAACACCTAAGAACTAATTAGACAGGAACCAGTTGTATGCATGAAGCTGTTCTGGCGCTGGGAGTACATTCACAGCAGCACCGTCATGTACAACACAACACTGGACAGCAGGTCAAAATGGATTGAAGATGAAGAGCTCTATCTAAGCTTTGTAAACCTATGTAATTATTTCTAACATCTGGGAATCTAAAGGTACTGGGAAGTCATAACATCCAGCAACCTTCTCTTAATTCTCACACAACTTTAGGGCAGCTATCAAAGAAAGTAAAGTACTCAGAGTGTATAATGGACGTATCATCCAACTGGGAGGACAGTCAATATAAATAAAAAAAATGAAAGTGGATCTCAAAAACTTTAAAATATATGATATGTGAAGAATATAACCACATTCTTTAAAACTTTAAAATATATGATATGTGAAGAATATAACCACATTCTTTAAAACTTTAAAATATATGATATGTGAAGAATATAACCACATTCTTTAAAACTTTAAAATATATGATATGTGAAGAATATAACCACATTCTTTAAAACTTTAAAATATATGATATGTGAAGAATATAACCACATTCTTTAAAACTTTAAAATATATGATATGTGAAGAATATAACCACATTCTTTAAAACTTTAAAATATATGATATGTGAAGAATATAACCACATTCTTAGTTTGTATCTTCACTACTAAGGATAAAACTGAACCAACTGGTTGTTATGATTGTTCTGTTTGCAGTTGTCCCCTTGCAATGCTACAGCTGCAGCAATGAAAAAAGCAACAAAATCTGCAATCAGAACCCACCTGTAAACTGCACAGGTAATCAGGACAGATGTATGGTATCCAAGGTCAGCGCAACTATATGTAA
Source organism: Stegostoma tigrinum (assembly GCF_030684315.1). Taxonomy (NCBI): domain Eukaryota; kingdom Metazoa; phylum Chordata; class Chondrichthyes; order Orectolobiformes; family Stegostomatidae; genus Stegostoma; species Stegostoma tigrinum. The sequence continues at coordinate 112,165,589 of NC_081358.1, read as the reverse complement.
GTTTACATTCCTAACTATCATATAAAAGCTGCCATTTAAGATCCATTCTTAACACCATTGTTAAACTAAATTAGACAGTTATCAATGTCGTACCTTATTGAGGCTTCAAATGGTTGCATCAATCAGTGACACAGAAAAAGAAAGTTTTTCATTCTTGTTGGAATATCCAGAAGTGCAGAACAGAAATGGGATGTTAATGAAAAACTTTCTGGAACATGAAACGATGGTATGCAGGGAAAACAACCCACATCCACTGCTGACTGTGCAATACATTAAGAGAAATTTGTTTTGGGGCAAGGTGTAGAACAGGCAGAGCAGGAGGGTGTGATGGCAAGTGTTGCAGGTATGGAGATCAAGAAAATAGAATTGTAGGTGTCTTGGCTCTTGTAATCATATAACAAGTTCAACATTCTGTCATCTGAAATGAATGAACAAATTGACCATGGCATCTTAGAAATGGTAATCATTCAAGTAGGGGTTAGATAAGAATGTAATGGTATTAGGAAACAGTACGGTAATGGGAATAGACATAGGCCTGAGTGAAGATCCAGACAGCTATATTACTACCTGCTGCCAAGTCTCAGGTTGTTTGCTTGAGGCTATAGGAATCCTTCATGATGATGTGGAGAATCCAGTCTTAGTGAACCACATAGGCACCAATGACATGGATATAACTGAAAAAGAGGTTCTGCGTAGGAAGTATGAGCAACTCGGTACTAAGTTAAAAGCAAACATCGAGACCATAAGAAATAGAGCAGTAAAAGACCATTCAGCCCATCAAGTCTGCTTGGTCATTCAATGAGGTCATGGCTCATCTGATAACCCTCAGATCCAGTTTCCTGCCTTTTCCCCATAACCCTTGGTTCCCTTACTGATGAAAAATCTTAACAACCCGCCTTTACAGCCCTCCAAGTCAAGTGTGATAATCTCTGGATGATTAGGTAAATCATAAATAAATTGGGATAAAAATAAGCAGAGAGTTAAATACATGTCTCAAGGATTAGTGTGAGAAACAACTTTTAATTCATAAGACACTAACAGCAGTACTGATGGTAGTGGAAACTATTTTTGGGACGGTCTTCACCTGAATCTGTACTAGTCTAGTGTTCTGGTGCATTGTATAACTGGGGCAGCAGAGACGGCTTTAAACTAAATAGTCCGAGAAATGGGTTGCATGAAAAAATGTATGGTAGGTTAAAGGGCACGGTCCAGGCAAGAGAACAGGTTAGTATTAATTAAAGAGTGGCAGGAAGGGACAAAGTATATAAACTTCAAAGTATGCCAGAGTTTGGATAGAGGCAAGAAATAGCAATAGTAAGAAGTCACACATTTGGTCATAAGTCTCTTAACAGTGTACTGTAAGACAGAGCTCAGAAAGAAACAATGGGGATTTGTAAGATAGTTACAGCAATAATCATGGGTGATTTTATTCTGAGCATATATCAGACAATCATATTAGCAACAGGAGCCTGAAAGATGAGTTTTGGGATTTTGGATAAGTTCTTAAGAGTAATATATCCTAGAGATAATTAGAGAGGAGGCGATTCTTGACTTGGATGTGTGCAAGTAAAGAAATTTCTAAGTGGCAGTGATTACATTGTGACTGAATTCTGCGTATTATTTGAGGGAGAGAAGGGTGAACGGTGTTTCAAATTTAAATAAAGAGTATGAGGACAGAGTAACCCAAAATGAACTGAGAGAAAAAGGATGTAGTGATAATACCAATGGACTATTAAACCAGAGGCCCAGACTAATGTTTTGAGGACATGATTTTGAATTCAGTCATGATATTGGTGACATTTGAATTAATTAAAATTATGGAACAAAAGCTAAATTAATGGCGAACATTGTAAAAACCCATCTAGTTTATTAATGTCCTTTAGGAAAGGAAATCTGCCATCCTTACCTGGTCTAGCCTACATGTGACTCCACAGCCACAGCGATGTGGTTGATTTTCTGCGCAGTTAGGGATAAATTAGGAAGAATGAATAAAAGTTAAAATGGTAGGACATTTAAGGAGATGTTCCACAAATATATATTCCACTGAAAATGACACTAGAAGAAGAATGCAGTATCTGTGGCTTACTAAGGAAGTTAAGGATACTATGAAATTGATTGAAAAAGCCAACCATGGGGACTAGTGGTAGGTCAGAAGATTGTACAAATTTTTAGAAACCGGTGAAGATTTATTACAAAAAATAAGGAAGCAATTATGCTAGGTAGAAATACAAAAAGAACTAGAAGTTTCTGTGGTAAATTAGGTATATATTTGATCCACAAAGGGGTTGGACAGGCAAAAAAGTGAATTTGAGCAATCATTTCAGACATGAAATCATCAAATGGTGGCACAGGCTAAAGGAGCGAAATGGCCTACTCTTGGTCCACGATTTGTGTGAGAGAGAGATTGGCTACATTGTTATGCTATATGTATTATGCTATATGTTGCAACAGATCTGAATGTCAATCACTGTGTAGAATGGGCAGCCAATCTCAAACTGGTTTGCTGCAGTGCATGAGATAAATTTCCATCCCGAAATTTTTCTTTTGGGAAACACATGTAATATTCAAGGAACATCAGAAGAATATGTTACTAGATTTCATTACAACAGATACTATCAAAAAAAGTTTTGTCTCTATCAATGATAGAGGAACTGCCGATGCTGGTGTCTGAGATAACAAGGTGTAGAGCTGGATGAACACAGCGGACCAGGCAGCATCAGAGGATCAGGAAAGCTGACGATTTGGTTTCCTGCTCCTCTGATGCTGCCTGGCCTGCTGTGTACATCCAGCTCTACACCTTGTTGTCTCTATCAGTGTCTTCTTGACAGATAGAAGGAAGGTGAACCAAATAACCTGCTCATGTGCCTTTGCTAATTATGGCTTTCCATTGGCTACCAACATGAGAAAGCAGCCATGTCTATCACTGTAGCAGTACAGCCAGCAGGATCTTAATTATTCTCCCAATGGCAAGGCTAAGATCACTAACAATTTGTAAGCATCACAGGTTTCCTGCTGGTGTTTTTGGGGATTCATTCCTGCAAATCACACAAGAGCACTCAGTAAATGTACAAGACTGATTAAAATATTAGCACAACAGATGCTTGAAAATTAATGAGCTTAAATTATCTTTGCCTTCATCATTCTAGTTGGACAACAAATAACTACTTTGACAAAAGGCTGCATTGAAAGTTCAAAGTGTACTGGAACCATCAGTGTCATAGTCATCAGTGCTGGCAATAACTGCTGTGAGACGGACTTATGCAATGTGAATGGTTCACTTACTTTCCATGTAAACAAATTGATGCTTATAGCTTCTGCAAGTCTCCTTTACATGATTCTCAAGCTGATAAATTAGTTTGGGCTTTAACGTGTAGAATGCCGCTTCTGCTTGCGCAGGTCTAATCACAAACCATATTACCAATTTTACCTAGAGTTACAGTCCATTACCAAAAGTTAGCTAATTCATGTTGAAGTTTATGTCTCTGTATTCATGCCATGACTTACTACAGTGATCCCATATGATCAAAATGCAATCAAATGCTACCAGATACTTACTATCTTGTCACTCAAAAGATAAGGCAAACCAGATTAACAATATAAATTAAACAAACTGAAGTATAGTGAACACTTAGTGTCTTCATGAGCAATGTGACCTGTGATCATGGCCAATATAACACCGTTTGCAACTGTTCCATAGGGTTAAAGTGGTGATATTGAAGTGGCCTCCATTAAAACCACATAGAGACACATTTGCTGTAAGTAGTTGTACAACAATAAGACAAGGCAGCACAGTGGCTCAATCCAAGGACCTTCGTTCAATTCCACCTTTGGGTGACTGTCTGTCTGGAGTTTGCACATTCTTGCCTTGTCTGTGTGGGTTTCCTCCCATAGTCCAGAGCTATGCAGGTTAGGTGGATTGGCCATGGGAAATGTGGGATTGCAGGGATAGGTAGGGGCTGGGTCTGGGTGCATGCTCTTTGGACAGTCAGTGTGGACGTGATGAGCCAAATGACCTGCTCCTCACTGTAGGAATCCTACGAATCATTGGCACAGTTAGTGGTCCTCTTGTTACTATTGCATTCAATTGTAAGGTAAAACAAAACACATCTCTGTCATGCATTTATGTAATTCTTCATTAGAACTGTAAGTGGATTCATGTTTGTGAAGAATCTATTTGAGTAATTTTACGATAATTGTCAATATAATTTGCAATTGTTATGATGTGAGATAGAATTGGTAATGGTGACGTAAAGGTCTTGCCCATCCCTACCTCTGCAGCCTTCTCTAAAGTTATAGTTCTGTGAGATCTCTACATTGCTTCATTTTCCCCAAATTGAATTATTCCATGATTGACAGTTGTACCTTAAGCTGCCAAGACCTAAGCACTGGCATTCCCTTGCTAAATCTTTCCATTTGTTTCTTTTGTAAGGCATTCCTTCGAGTTTTTGATTATCTTTCCCAATGTCCCTTCATATGCCTTGGTTTCATATTTTGCTTGATAACAGTCTTGTGATGCATTTTGTTAAGTGATACATCAATACAAGTTGTTATTTTTATTGTGGCATTAATGAATAAATATATAACATGAACTTTGAGTGGTTTCTTTACTGCAGCATTTGAAAGAAGCAAAGGTTCCTTCAGGTCATTGCCTGCATAAACGGCACATGATGTTTCCCAAGGTGAAGAAAGCTGACAAACCAGATAGTTCATGTATAGGTCACAAAGGCTACTCATGAGCTATGGTGAAAATATTGGATGAACACCTTTCAGTGGTCTTCACTCCTGAAGATGATGCTTGACAATTGGAATTGAATAGAATTAATAATAAGTAGTAATGTTAAATTTGATACACATCTCATCACGTGTAATTTTACCGAAGATTAAGAACTTGATAACAGATAGAGCAACCAGTCCAGATGGTATCCACCTGAGGGCCCTTTTTTGTTATACTGTTCATTAACCTCCAGAAGAATTCCTGTAGTCTGGAAGGGGGCTAATTCCTTTCTATCAATAAAATCATTGATGAGAGGACCCAGATAAATGTAAGTCCATTAGCTTGATATCCTTAAAAGGAGAAATTACTAAGAAATGATGGAGTTTAATTTAGATAAATTTGAAGTGTTGCATTTTGTTAAGGCAAACCAGGGCAGGACTTGTATGGTTAATAGTTAGGACCTGGGAAATGTTGCCAAACAAAGAGACATTGGGGGTGCAGGTGCATAATTCTTCCAAGATGGAGTCACTGGTAGACAAGGTGGTGAAGAAGACATTTGGCACACTTGCATTATTGGTTATGACTTTGAGTATAGGAGTTGGGGTAGCCTGTTGCGACTGTACAGGTTATTGGTGAGGCAACTTTTGGAATACTGCGTACAATTCTGGTTGCCCTGCTGTAAGAAGGATGTTGTTAAACTTGAGAGTGTACAAAAAAGATTTACAAGAACGACATCAGGACTGTAAGATTTAAGCTTTAGAGACAATATTTACAAGGCATCTGGAAGGGTATATGAATAGGAAGGGCTTAGAGGGATATGGGCCAAATGCTGGCAATTGGGATATCTGTTTAGCATGGACAAGTTGACCAAATGGTCTGTTTCTGTGCTTTATGACTCTTGAGTGCAATTCATGATTATTTATGGAGAGAAAGAAACATTAGGCATAAATAAGGCTTCAATAGAAGGAGGTCTCACAAATCTAATTAAATCTTTTTGAAGCACTTATGAAAATAGTAGAAAAGGGCAGTCTTATAAACATGGTCTGAACTCTCTACCACAATGGCCATGTGTGCAATCTTGTGAGATTGGAAGTTTGGAGTGGGGAATTAGTGACCTACCTTTTGAAGGAAGATCGTGTCACGTCATCTCTGTCCAGATATTTTGTAATGAACTGGTTCAGGAATGGTTATTATACACATCTAAAGCAGGTGGGACTTGAACCCAAGCCCTCTGGCTCAAGGTAGGGACACTACCACTGCACCACAAAAGACCTTAACCCATCTCTGTTCTAGATATTTTCCAATCAATGAGATGTTATGATGTGCACACGGAGCAAGTGAGATTTGAATGCAGGACTCCTGGATCAGAGGAAAAGACACTCCCAAAATGGCATATCAGCCCCTCCCACCCACAATTTTCTGTTTCATCCACCACTTGTGTGTGTTAACTGTGACACATTAACACCCATGCTGCTTGTGTCAAAGGGATCAAGGCTCAAGCCTCACTCCAGTATTTGAGCACACAAACAGAAGCTGAAATGTCAGTGCAATATTCAGACCACGTTTTGTGCTATTGGAGATACAGTCTGTCTCTGGTTTTAAACTCCTGCCTGCCTAGTCGGGTGGATTAAATGGTCTCAAAGCATTACTTTGAAGGTGAGTAGAGGAGGTATCATGAGTGAATTGGCCAACATTATCAGAATACCAAAAACAGATCATCTTGTTATTATCACATTGGGTGCTTGTGGGAGTTTACTATGCACAGATTGGCTACTCTAATTCCTACATTACAACAGAGATTATATTTGAAAATAAATTTAATAATTATGAAAGATACGATATACATGCATGTTATTTTTCACTACTCGCTTGATCCCATTGATGACACCTCCCTATAGCTGTTGGATTTCCCAATCATTAAATTCAAATCTGTACCAAAAAGGATCGGGAATGAAGCTTCATTTACATATTTGAATTACAGAACTGCCCCTTTGAAGTATGTATGTGAATCTAGACCTTGTGGTGGCTCACTTTGCAAAGGCAGTGTTTAACTGAGTTATAGAGACCAGAAAGTTTCAACTTCACATTTCTGGACTGTTCTGCGTTAATGATTGTCCTTAGGCATCTCCTAAGAAATGTCAAATGTCCTCAAAACTAATCAAATCAGAAGGAATTGACCCCTCATTACATTCCAATAATCACTGGCAAAACTGCAGTTTCCTGACTCATCATTGATGTGCATCTTCATGCAGTCAAATAGACTCCTGATGGTGTATGTTTAGGTACACAAGTGAAAAATAACCAACTGTGTGAGGTGTAGAAAGTACTTGGAATTGTAGTAATACAACTTAGTAGTGCTGAGGAGACAAGTTACAAGTTTTAGTGTGGCTAGGAACGTAAGCACATATTTTAAAAACAAAGCCATATTTCTTAACTGACAAATGCACACCAATGTGAAGTTTTGACTCTCTGGAAATCACCGAAGTTTCAAGCCCAGTGAAACAGTCAAGATGATCCTGAACCAACTAAATCACTGACAGAAATGCAAGGGTATCAAATAAACAGTATGTTGTCAATCCTCCTATTTTGTCATCTGTCTTACACTTGCCACTGGATGTCACCTTTCATAGAATAAAATGCTGACAGGTGACTTATAGATATATGTAAAGTTATGAAAGGTTTTGATAAGAGTGGATACAGACATAACATTTTCTGATTGGGGAACGGCATAACTGGAAGCCATAAGATAGCTACTGAGAAATCCAATTAGGTAATTAGGAGGGTGGTGAGAATATGGAACTTGCTACCACCGGAAATTTATGAAGTGAATAAGACAGATAAATTTAAGCGGATGCTACACAAGCAGCTGAGGGAGAAGGGAATAAAGTCATTGTTTGGTATCACAGATTTTGAGTATGTCTGAAAACAGAGACACATTATTGGCGCTGACAATCATGCAGTCATTAGAATAGAGGCAGCATGTGTCCTCTGCGTCCTCTTCTATTTGTGATTTTTGTAAATGAGTTGGATGTAGAAGTGGAAGGGTGGATTAATAAGTTGGTGGACAATACAAAGGTAGGTCGAGTTGTGGATAGAGCGGAGTGCTGTTCTAGGTTACAAAGGGACATTGATAGGATGCCGAGCTGGGCTGAGAAGTGGCTAATGGAGTTTAACCCTGAAAAGTGCAAGGTGATTCATTTTGGAAGGACTAATGTGAAAGCATAATACAGGGTTAACAGAAAGATTCTTGGTAGTGTGGAAGAGCAGATCTCGGGGTTTATGTCCACAGTTCCCTGAAAGCTGCCACCCAGGTGGATAGAGTTGTTAAGAAGGCATATGGTGTGTTAGCTTTAAATAATAGAGGGATTGACTTCAAGAGCTATGAGGTTATGCTCCAGCTATACATAACCCTGGTTCAGCCACATCTGGAGTATTGTGTTCAATTCTGGTAGCCTCATTACTGGAAAGATGTGGAAAAAGGTACAGAGGAGATTTACCAGGATTCCTGGAATGGAGGGAAGGTGTTACGAGGAAAGGTTGAAAGAGCTATGCGTTTTCTCTTTAGAATGACCAAGTATAAGAGGTGACTTAATAGAGGTGTACAAAATAATCATAGATAGAGATAGAATGGACACCCAGAGACCTTTTCCTAGGGTGGAGGTAGCTATTACGAGTGGTCGTAGTTTTAAAGTGAAAGGAGGTAGATATAGGGGAGACACAAGAGGTAGGTTCTTAACTCGGAGAGTGGTCGGGGTGTGGAATGCATTGCCAGAGAGGATGGTAGAGTCGGCCTTATTAGGGGCATTTAAGCGACTATCAGTTAGGCATATGGATGGTAGTTTAAGATAGGGGTGAAGGTTAAATAGACCTTAAGCTTAGGGTAAAAGTTTGGCATAACATCGTGGGCCAAAAGGCCTGTACTGTGCTGTACTGTTCCATGTTTTATATGCCATATACCAAAGTTCAAAGGGAACAACATTTTAGAGTGCACAAAGACACTGACTGGTTAGCGAGTCAATTTTGATTAGTCAAAGCATTGCATCGAGAATGTACTAGAGAACTATTGTTCTGCACACTTAAATTGTAAAAAAAGCAATGTTAGATTTTCCTGCAGAGGATAGTCCCTGTGTACGACTATATGTAGCTTCCAGGATGCTTAAATGAACCACTCTGCGAGCCCGTCTGGTAATCCGTAGGCATTTTACATGCAGTCTAAATTGTTCCTCTCTTTGAAATCTGCATTTGCCAATAATAAGCATTAGACACGAAGGGAATATATAACTCCTTTGCCATTTCCTGGTTCACATTATTATTTCCCTAGCCTCAATCTCTTAAGAGGCCTGCATTCGCTTTGGCATCTGTCTTTCTTTTTATATATTTAATGAAGATCTTGATGTCCATCTTGATGTTACTTGCAAATTTTATGTTCTTCCTCTTCTTTTTGGGTTGTTTGGGCTGTAATTGTTGATGCTGCTCTGTAACAACCCTGGTTGTTATATTGCTAATAAAATTCTTCCTTGTCTGTATTACAGAACTTGAGTATTGCTGAAAAATGATGCACATTGTTGAAACTTTTCATCTCATACTTCTCAGGATAATTTGCAAGAAATACCCAAGTGAAAGGAAAGAACAGTGGGGGCGGCTCAGTGGTTAGCACTGCAGCCTCACAGCACCAGGGACCCAGGTTCAATGGGTTCAATTCCGGCCTCAGGCAACTGTCTATGCAGAGTTTGCACGTTCTCCCTGTGTCTGCATGGGTTTCCTCCAGGTGTTCCAGCTTCCTCCCACAGTCCAAAGATGTGCAGGCTAGATGGATCAACCATACTAAATTGCCCATAGTGTTCAGGGGTGTGTGGGATGCTTCAAGGGGCAGTGTGGACTTGTTGGGGCAAAGGGACTGTTTCCACACTGTAGGGAATCTAATCTAATCTAAACATTTACACTTATGTATACAGAATGTCAATTAGTTGGCAAGTGGATTTTTAATAGCAGCAGCACTGTTTACTAGAATGCACTTATTTCTTTAAAAAAGTTAATTATTTAATGAATCTTTTCAGCAATTCTCTTTCTTACACACAATGCATTTCCATAAGAATAACGGAAGTTGTATTGACTGGTAACTTTTATTAAGAACGTAGGAACAAGAGTATAGAGGGGTTTTCGATTTCAGTGTTCAACTTACAAACACAGTCCCATATGAGTGTGTATTAATAATAATTTCAAAGATCTGAAATATGAATATATCCCCATACTTATGACTGGTTATTTCATACTGTCCTGCATTGCGCCCAGACATGCATACAAGTTGACTTGCCAATGAACTCAAAAACAGAATCTGTTTGCAAACCATGGTCTGCCTGCAATCCATTCAGTTTGGCAAGCCTGTTCTGTCATTCATCTAAATCATAGCTGATCATTCACCTAAATGCCACATTCCCACACACATTTTGTTTGTAATTGGTACACATGAATTTCTGCCTTCTCAACGACTGAGCTTCCACAGTCCTCTGGAGAATTCCAAAGATTCATCAGCCTCTGCGTAAAGAAATTCCTCCTCGTCTCAGTCTTAAATGGCCTACCTATATTCTGATGCTAGATGGCTCCTGGGACTCTGTCGTGTTGAGATGGCCTCGGAAGAATTGCTCCTTCAAAAGGCCGGCCAACGCACAACAGGCAAATGGTTCCTGAGATAATGGGAACTGCAGATGCTGGAGATTCCAAGATAATAAAATGTGAGGCTGGACGAACACAGCAGGCCAAGCAGCATCTCAGGAGCACAAAAGCTGACGTTTCGGGCCTAGACCCTTCATCAGAGAGGGGGATGGAACTGGAATAAATAGGGAGAGAGGGGGAGGCGGACCGAAGATGGAGAGTAAAGAAGATAGGTGGAGAGAGTGTAGGTGGGGAGGTAGGGAGGGGATAGGTCAGTCCAGGGAAGTCGGACAGGTCAAGGAGGTGGGATGAGGTTAGTAGGTAGCGGCGGGTGCGGCTTGGGGTGGGAGGAAGGGATGGGTGAGAGGAAGAACCGGTTAGGGAGGCAGAGACAGGTTGGACTGGTTTTGGGATGCAGTGGGTGGGGGGGGAAGAGCTGGGCTGGTTGTGTAGTGCAGTGGGGGGAGGGGACGAACTGGGCTGGTTGAGGGATGCAGTAGGGGAAGGGGAGATTTTGAAACTGGTGAAGTCCACGGTGGACTTCACCAGTTTCAAAATCTCCCCTTCCCCTACTGCATCCCTCAACCAGCCCAGTTCGTCCCCTCCCCCCACTGCACCACACAACCAGCCCAGCTCTTCCCCCCCACCCACTGCATCCCAAAACCAGTCCAACCTGTCTCTGCCTCCCTAACCGGTTCTTCCTCTCACCCATCCCTTCCTCCCACCCCAAGCCGCACCCCCCGCTACCTACTAACCTCATCCCACCTCCTTGACCTGTCCGTCTTCCCTGGACTGACCTATCCCCTCCCTACCTCCCCACCTACACTCTCTCCACCTATCTTCTTTACTCTCCATCTTCGGTCCGCCTCCCCCTCTCTCCCTATTTATTCCAGTTCCCTCCGCCCATCCCCCTCTCTGATGAAGGGTCTAGGCCCGAAACGTCAGCTTTTGTGCTCCTGAGATGCTGCTTGGCCTGCTGTGTTCGTCCAGCCTCACATTTTATTATCTAGGCAAATGGTTCCTTCTATGTTGTAATGGAACTATGATGCTTGTTCAATTGAAAATCTGTGCTGCTGCTCAGAGTTCCAAAGTTAGAGGAATGATTAAATCCAACTAATAAAGCCTATATATATTATATTATATATACACACACTAGACCATTATATCTTACACTACCGTATTTCTACCCCTCATGGGAGACTTAAAACAAGGGGCAGTAAGTTTCAGGCTAGACAGTTCTCTGTTTGCCCTGCCGTTTGTAAGACAGCGGACAGTGTCCCACTTGCTTTACCCTCTCTGATGAAGGGTCTAGGCACGAAACGTCAGCTTTTATGCTCCTGAGACGCTGCCTGGCCTGCTGTGCTCATCCAGCCCCACACTTTGTTACCCAGGGATGGGCCCAGTTTCGACTGACCGGTCTACACAGCCCCAGCGCCATCACCACACACTCCTCACTCTCTTTTCCAGCCGGAACCACGGCGCCGCCGACCCGGAAGATGGCGCGCGGAGAACAGGAAGTGACGCGAGGGGCGCCCAGCCTATATAAAGGTCCGCCCCGCGGCCTGCGCTTCCTCTTCCCGCGCCGCCCCGCTCCTGAAGTGCTCGGTTCTTCGGATCGAAGCTAAGGCCGAGTTCGTCCCGGCGACTAGCACTGTTGGATCGCGTACACCCCCACCCCCCCACCACCCCACCACCTCTCGGACAGCCATGGCCTCCACCTCGGAACTCGCCTGTATCTACAGCGCACTCATCCTGCACGACGACGAGGTCACCGTCACCGTGAGTGTCTTCTGTGTGTCCCGGCGCCGTGCCTCAGGGCCCGGGCCCGGCCTCGGTGTGGAGGAGGAGTTGGGGCAATCGGTCCGCGTTCCCCTCGGCCTGAGGGAGAAGTGACTTTTTCCGCCTCCCGCGGTCCGTGGGGTGGGCCCGGGGAGGGGGCGTGTGCGGAGGGCCCGGGGTGTGGGGAGGCCGGGGAGGTGGTGGGTGGTGGTGGTGGTGGTGGGTGTGTGTGGAAGGCCTGCCGTTTCGGGAGGTTTTAGTGAGGGGGGGGTGGAGACACTCCCATTTCGCCCCCAACCCACCCCCCCCCCCCCCCAAACTGCCTGTAGGAGGTACATTCTCCAGGCTCATTCTCGGGACACGTGCGAGTCTGTCTCGGATGTTTTCTGGAGGCAGTAGGTAGTGCTGATGCAGGAGAATCTGAGATAACAAGGTGGAGAGTTGGATGAACATCAACAGGCCAAGCAGACCATTTCTGAAGAAGGGTCTAGGCCCGAGACGTCAGTTTTCCTGCTCCTCTGGTGCTGCTTGGCCTGCTGTGTTCTTTTTGTTCTTTCAGCCCCACACCTTGTTATCCCAGATGTTTTCTTTATATTTTTATTCATATTGTTGAGTACTTTTACACTGTTTTATATCCTTCTTCCCGCGCCCTGTGTATGCACCAGCTTCTCGTGCGTTATTCCACATCTGCCTTTTGAGGTTGCTTATTCCCTATTTGACCCCAATTAAACCTGTCTCCACACACACTCAGGCTGCCTGCCTTCCAGATCCAAACCACTCGTTACACTGAAGTGTTTATGTTGCATTAAAGTGTTTTCTGAAGAAGGGTCCTGACCCAAAACATTGACTTTCCTGCTCCTCTGCTGCCTGACCTGTGTTGCTCCACACTGCACTAACTCTGACTCCAGCATCTGCAGTTCTTGTTATGTGTTCTGCAGTATTATATTAAGTCAGTTCTGTCTCGTCCTTCATGCTTCCACAAGTGGAGTTGTTTCTCCCTTTCTACTGTCTAGAAACCAAGACTTTGTAGTTTTAATTTTCATCTATTATGTGTATGTTAACTTATCTGTCGTTTTAAAGTTTATTCCTATCATGCTCCACTTTGTGATTTGTGAGATGACTGTGATAGCACTGCACGTGTAGATTTTATTCTGAATCTGAATATGTGTAGCATTCTCAAATATCTGGACCAAGATTGTGCTCTCTCTCTCCTAAACTGATGCAGTTCTTTCATTTGTTTTCTTTTCTAGGAAGACAAACTCAATGCTCTGATCAAAACAGCTGGAGTAACTGTTGAGCCTTTCTGGCCTAGTCTATTTGCCAAGGTAATGTCCAAACTCATACTTTGTGTATTCACCGTCATCAACCCTGTTACTTAGGTAATTTAGTGCAGGACAACCTTGCACAGTGGATAGGGAGCTCTTGTTGGGCAGAGGGTAAGTGTCCCATCTGATCCAGTAGTGTACAATGTGATTTCTGAAGTTGATTTTAGAATATATCTATCCTGTTACACTAGTTTGAGTTTAGAAACTGATGTCCTATGCTGGAGGTCTGTTTTTGGTCTTGGTGGTGTCAGATTTAGTTACATTTGTTTAACTCTGTGATCCAACACCTTTTATCCATATGGACGTGGTTTGTTTGGATACTCCGAAGGCTCTCTTTAAGGTCTCCTCTGAAGCATGAATTTTTACAGAATAATTCACAATGATTGTGGGTGGGGTACTGGATAAAAAATTGATTAGCAGATAGGAAATAAGTGTGAATAAATGGCTCATTATTAGAGGTATGCAGTGACTCGTACCATAAGGATTAGTGCTTGTACCCCACTTAGCACAAATGTATAATAATGATTTAAATGAGAGCTCTAAATGTAATATCTCCAGATGATGCAGCTGGGTGGGAAGTTAGACTGAGAATGTAGAAATGCTTCAGTGCAGTTTAGACAAGAGTGGGAGATGTAGCAAAAACTGGAAGGTAGATCATCTGAATGGTGATAGATTGAGGGGGGAAAAAGAAGGTGCATGAAGATTTGGGTGTCTTTCAATCAGCAGGCACAACAGTATTCCATGTTTGAACTGCTGAATATTTTGGGCAGTCTGTAAATTTTGGATAGTAACTGGTGAGTATATGGTCCAATCTAAGGGCTGCAATGACAGGTTTCTGGCCAAATCAGGCTGTCATGGATTGTGAGACAGGCCGTCTGGTGGGACTGAGATAAATTTCATTCTGTCCAGAGTTAATCTGAGTGCTACCAGGGATTAAGGAAGAGTTTGGAATAAGAAGCAAAACAGTGGGTTCAGTCGTTATTCAGTACTGTTGTGTATGTTCAATATCTGAAGTAAATTTATATATAAACTGAAGTCTTCCTAAAGCAGACTAACTTTTAAAAGTTGTTTTCTTTTAGGCTTTGGCTAATATTGACATCAGCAGTTTGATCTGCAGTGTTGGTGCTGGTGGTAGTGCTCCAGCTGTAGCAGCTGTTTCCACTGCTGCCCCTGTTGCTGGTGAGTGGTCTTTCCTCTTTTTGTAAAGGAACTATTTGTTGCAGTTGTACAACTTTTGGAGGAAGCAGATTAACTGGATTGTTCATTGTACAGTGCTTGTGCAATGTGTGGCTGAGCTGATTTTCTTAACTTTCAGTTGCTTCAACTCTTTAAAGGTGTCCAGTTTTTGACAGATGAGATTGGTTGAGACTTGTAGTGCTAGCTTTGCTGTGTGAGAGCATGTTTCTTGTAAATAACTATTTTTTTGTCCTGTAGTGGAAGAGAAAAAGGAAGAGAAGAAACAGGAAGAGTCGGAAGAGTCTGATGATGACATGGGCTTTGGTCTTTTTGACTAAATGTAACATGTGACATTTGTTACAATTTAAAAACAAATAAAAACTGATCACACTTTTGCTTTTGAGTTGTCATGAACACTGAAGGATGTGATCTGCACAGATGTAGAGGAGGAACAGATGTGGTGGTAATGTTATGGGGTTGGAAGCCTGGCTTGATGTTACAGCTAGTGAAATTCAAATTCCATTACTAAATCTAGAATTCCAATCAAGGAATGTGACATCAATCAAGCTCCCTAAGAAATTAACTTACTGGTCTCCTAACCTACCTGTGGCTCATGGGTCACTTAACCCATTGAATTTTGAGAAGATTTGTAGCTCAGGTTGAGGTTCTGGATGTGGGTTTGCTCGCTGAGCTGGAAGGTTAGTTTTCAGACGTTTCGTCACTATTCTAGGTAACATCATCAGTGAGCCTCCGAAGCGCTGGTGTTATGTCCCGCTTTCTATTTATAGAAAGCGGGACATAACACCAGCGCTTCGTTGGAGGCTCACTGATGATGTTACCTAGAATGGTGACGAAAAGTCTGAAAACTAACCTTCCAGCTCAGTGAGCAAACTCACACCGTTGAATTTTCTCAACCATTCCCAAAAATTCCTGTCTGATTCCCATACGTTTTTAAAAATTATTTCTCTGGTTAAAGAATTCCACTGATGACCAGGGCCACATCCCTCCTGGTCTAGAGCCTTGGACAAGAAAGTTGAACTTAAGATATACAGCATGGAAGAAGACCCTTCAGTTCAATCTGGCCAGCAATCCTAAATTAATTCAGCCCCACTACCAGCATTTGGTCCATATCGCTCTAAAGTCTTCCTAATCATTACCCATCCAGACGTCTTCTAAGTGTTGAAGTTGTACCAGCCTCCATTACTTTCTCTGACAGCTTATTTTACACACTTGCCACTTGAAAAAGTTCCCCTTAGGACCTTTTAAATCTTTACCCTCTTGTCTTAAAACCTATGCTGTTTAATTTTGGAATCCCTTACTCTGGGGGGAAAAGGACCTTGGCTATTCACCCTATCAATGCCCATCATAATTTTCTATTCCTCTAAGGTTACCCCTCAGCCTTTGTAAGGAAAATAGTCCCAGACTTTTGGCTTGAACCTTCTAATCCCCAGCATTATTCTTACCCTTTCTGAACCATTTCAAGTTTATAGCAGGGAGACCAGAATTGAATATAGTATTCTTAAAAATTATCTAACCAATGCCCTGTATAGCTGCAACATTATCTTCCCAGCTCCTATATTCAGTTATGAGGGTGCATCGCCAGACATGCTGAGCTTTACCAGCACCTTTGTTTGTTTTTGTTCCTGTATTTGATGGACTGGTCATGAAGGCAAGCATACCAAGCAAACCCCTTCATCCTGTCTACTCTCAGCTCCACTTTGAAGGAACAATGAACCTGAACTATGTAAGCCTGCATCAGAGGAGCAGATAAGTTGATATTTCACATTAGGACCCTTCAGGTCCTGACCTGACAATGTATCCTGCTTCACTGATGCTGCCTGGCATACTTGCTCCTCCAGTACCACAGTTATTTCTGACTCCAGCTTCTGCAGTTCTTACTATCTCCAACCACACTCTAGTCAGTGGGGCTTGCATCACTGAATTTCTATTATCAATTTGCTGGGTATTACTAGTGACCAGATACTGTACTGGAACAACCATATAAGTCTTGTAGCCGAAAATGCAGGTTGGAGCTGGTAATTTTTGTGATAACTCGTCACTAAATACAGCCTATCACGATCTTCAAGATACAAGTCAGAAATATGATGGAATAATGTCTACTTACCTTGATTAATGCAACTCTGTTCTGCTGCCAGACCTGCTAAGTTTTTCTAGCGATTGTGGTTTTTGTTCCTGATTTACAGCATCTGCAGTTTTCTTTTGGGTTTTTAATTTAAGTGGAAATGTGCCAAAGGGGTCTTGATTGCTGGGGGTTTGAAGGTACAATTGCAGTGAGGTGGGGAAAATTTTTTGGGCATTTCTGTAAAAGATTGGATTTGGACATGGAACTGGATGGCTGTAACATGGAGTGTGATCGTAGGAAATGCTTAGAGAAACTCCTGTAACTGGGTGTAGCAGCACCACATGAGTTAAGAGTGTGGCAGTCAATACGGTTTAGGGAGTTCACAAGGAGGGACAGATTTAGGGAGGATAACCAGGCAATTGAATACAGAAAACAGAACATGATGAAATGGAGGCTGAAATCAGTGAGGATTAGAAGTCAGTTGGCGTAAAAGCTAAGCCAAGTTGGGGGTGGGGGGAGGAATAGTGAAGAGAAGGAAGAGTGAACTTGGTGAGAAATTGCTGTCCCATCTGTGGATGTAGAGAATGAGTGTTCTTAACTGCGGCGTGCAGAGGTGAGATTCTGGAAGGAGGGTAAAGTAAAAAGAGGAATGTTAGACCAAGATAACAAAGTGTGAAGCTGGATGAACACAGCAGGCCAAGCAGCATCTCAGGAGCACAAAAGCTGACGTTTTGGGCCTGGACCCTTCATCAGAGAGGCCGGAAACGTCAGCTTTTGTGCTCCTGAGATGCTGCTGGGCCTGCTGTGTCCATCCAGCTTCACACTTTATTATCTTGGATTCTCCAGCATCTGCAGTTCCCATTATCTCTGACGTTAGACCAAGGTGTAAGTTTTTGATAAGAGCCACATGTTTAGGAAGATTGTAAAGTAACGTAGAGAAAAAATACTATAAAACAACTTATGTTGGAATCCTCATCTCCCACTAAGCTCCACTAGATGGTGCCAATACTCTTGAAAACTAACATCACTTACTACAGAGATAATGGGAACTGCAGATGCTGGAGAATCCAAGATAATAGTGTGAAGCTGGATGGACACAGCAGGTCCAGCAGCATCTCAGGAGCACAAAAGCTGACATTTCGGGCCTAGACCCTTCATCAGAGAGGGGGATGGGGTGATGGTTCTGGAATAAATAGGGAGAGAGGGGGAGGCGGACGAGAGAAAAGAAGATAGGTGGAGAGGAGAGTATAGGTCAGTCCAGGGAAGACGGACAGGTCAAGGAGGTGGGATGAGGTTAGGTAGGAGATGGAGGTGTGGCTTGGGGTGGGAGGAAGGGATGGGTGAGAGGAAGAACAGGTTAGGGAGGCAGAGACAGGCTGGGCTGGTTTTGGGATGCGGTGGACGAAGGGGAGATTTTGAAGCTGGTGAAGTCCACATTGATACCATTGGGCTGCAGGGTTCCCAAGCGGAATATGAGTTGCTGTTCCTGCAACCTTCGGGTGGCATCGTTGTGGCACTGCAGGAGGCCCATGATGGACATGTCATCTAAAGAATGGGAGGGGGAGTGGAAATGGTTCGCGACGGAGGTGCAGTTGTTTATTGCGAACCGAGCGGAGGTGTTCTGCAAAGCGGTCCCCAAGCCTCTGCTTGGTTTCCCAAAACCAGCCCAGTTCGTCCCCTCCCCGCACTGCAGCACACAACCAGCCCAGCTCTTGCCCTCCACCCACTGCATCCCAAAACCAGTCCAGCCTGTCTCTGCCTCCCTAACCTGTTCTTCCTCTCACCCATCCCTTCCTCCCACCCCAAGCCGCACCTCCATCTCCTACCTACTAACCTCATCGCACCTCCTTGACCTGTCTGTCTTCCCTGGACCGACCTATCCCCTTCCTACCTCCCCACCTATACCCTCCTCTCCACCTATCTTCTTTTCTCTCCATCTTCGGTCCGCCTCCACCTCCACCTCTCTCCCTATTTATTCCAGAACCCTCACCCCATCCCCCTCTCTGATGAAGGGTCTAGGCCTGAAACGTCAGCTTTTGTGTTCCCGAGATGCTGCTGGGCCTGCTGTGTTCATCCAGCCTCACATTTTATTATCATTTACTACAGTTATGCTTCTGGCGTTAACTTGGAAACCAGTTTTTAAAGTTATGCTGGTATCCTTTGACTTACAAAATTCAGTTTATTTGGTTGCAAGATTAATAGTTATCCTGGGTAAACGTAAAAGATCCCACAACATAATTGTGAGGATGGTAGCAGGGGAGTTCTGCCTAAGTTCCTGGCCAATATTTATCCCCCAGCCAGCTCCTAAAGGGTCTAGGCCCGAAACGTCAGCTTTTGTGCTCCTGAGATGCTGCTTGGCCTGCTGTGTTCATCCAGCTCCACAGTTTGTTATCCTAAAAATGGATTTTCTGGTCAATTGCATAATGAGTTTTGTAAAATGTTGTTTGTACAAATTAGCTGCCAACTATTTCCAAAAGAACACTAACAAAAACACTTCAAAATTATAGAGGCACAAAATTCATTGCTTGTGCCAAGCTTTGACAATTCTCCAGGTTGTGAAAGGCACTATACAAATGCAAGTTCTTTCAACACATACCAACTTACTGAAGAGTGGATGATATTGCCCAAGCTAAGACTTTAACTGCATCAACACAACAGCCTCCATTTGACTCATGCTGACACCTATCACTCAATGCTTTTGGGCATTCAGTTTTTCTCCCCCCCAAACTTGAAAAAGCTACTGTCCTCTTAAACTATCAACAAATCCCACTCCCAAGGTGGATTGTGTGGCGATTCAAATCCACACTTACCCCCACAGTTTCACTCTTGTCCTGCTCTGGGCAAGGTTGCCACTGACATTACGTGTCTGTGATACTTGTGTTACACAGAAGATAGGGACAGAAGTGGGCCTTTCAGCCTTCGATCCTGCTCTGCCATTCAATGTGATCACAGCTGATCCCTGTTCCCCTTTCTCCCCATACCCTCTGATTCCTTTATCCAGAAGAACTACATCTAACTCCTTCATAAAAAAATCAATGTTTTGGCCTTAATTAGAAACATACAGCACAGAGGCAGTTCCTTTGGTCCAACTTGTCCATGCCAATTCGGTACAGTAAACTGAACTAGTCTTGTTTGCCTGCGTTTGGCCCACATTCCTCTAAGCTTTTTCTATTCACATATTTGTCCAAATTTTAAAAAAATGTTGAAATTTCTTTGGCAGAGATTTCCATAAATCATCACTCTGGGTAAAGACACTTCTCCTCATCTCAGCCTGAAATAGCCTTCTCTGTATCCAAAGACTGTGAACCGCCTGTCCTGGACACCTTGGCCTGGGGGAAGCACCATCCAGTCTGTCCAGATCTGACAGAATTCTATACATTTCAATGAGGTGCCTTCTCATTCTTCTGAACTCCAATGAATCCAGGCCTGGTTAACTCAGTGTCTCCTCATACTTGCTGTCTCAGGAATCAGCCTGGTGAACCTGCTCTCTATGGCAAGTATGTCTTTTCTGAGGCTGGACACCAAAGCTATACAGCTGCAATAAGACACCCTTGCTCCTGTACTCAAATCCCATGCAATGAAAACCAACATGCCATTGGTTTTCCTAACACCTTCCTGCACCTGCATGCTTGTTTTTAGTGATTATTGTACAAGGACTCCCAGCTCCCCTTATACATGAACATTTCTCATTCTATCACCATTAAAATAATGCCGTGCCATTTTCTATTCCTTACCAAAGTGGATAATTTCACACTTAGGTTTTTGCCCACTCGTTCAACTTGCCTGTTGATAGGGAATAATTCAGTGATAGTAATGCAATTGAATGTCACAGGGCAATGGTTAAATTTTTCTATTGTTAGAGATGGTCATTGTCTGGTACTTGTGTGACACAAATGTTATTTGCTACTTGTCAGTTCAAGCCTGAATATTGTCCAGATCTTGCTGTGTTTGAATGTGTACTGCTTCAGTATCTGAGGAGTTACAAATGGTAATTATTATCATTTGCAAACATCACCAGTTCTAACCTTATGATGGAGGGAAGATCATTGATCACGCAGCTGTTTTGGCCAAAGACAGTCCCCTGAGGAACTCCTGCAGAGACATCCTGAAGCCAAGATGACTGACCTTCAGCAACCGCAACCATCTTCTTTTATACTAGTAATGACTCCAACCAGAAAGGACGATTCCCCAATTCCCATTGGCTCTGGTTTTGCTTGGGCTCTTTGGTGTCAGATTCAAGTGTAGCTTTGATGTCTTGGCTGTCACCTCACCTCTGGACTTAGAGCTGTTTTGCCCAGTTTGAACCAAAACTATAATGCAGTCAGGAACTGAGTGGCCCTGACGGAACACACACTGGTAAACAGGTTCTTGCTGAGTAAGTGCTGCTTGATTGTATTGTTGATACGCCCACCCATCACTTTATTAATAACTAAAAATAGAATAATGGGAGCAAGTAGTTGGCTGTGTTGGTTTAGTCCTGTTTACGACATACTTTCAACATTTCCCATATTGTTAGCTAGGTGCCAGTGTTGTAGCTTTCCCAAAACAGCTTAGCTAGTTCTGAAGCACAAGTATTCAGTACTAATGCTGAAATATTGCAAGGGCTTATAGCCTTTGCAGCATCCAGTTTCTTTTAATCACATGGAGTGAATGAAATTGGTTGAATACTGGCATCTGTGATGGTGGTAACCATTGAAGAGTGAGAGGAATCATCCACTCAGCACTTCTGGCTGAAGATCGTTGTGAATGATACAGCCTCATCCTTTGCATGAAGGTGCTGTGCTCTTCCACCATTAGTAACATAATAATCAGCAGGGGGTTTACTTGCACATATCTGGGCTGATGCCATGAAACATCATGGTGTCCGGAATCACAGAGTCCTCTGCTGTGAATTCACATGGGAACTTTTTCCCTCTGTCCAGCTGGTAGGACAGAATATACCCAGAGATGGTGGTTGAGATGTTCAGGACATTGTCAGTCATTTTCAAAGAATCAGGCTGTTGCTTGGTTTAGTCTATGAGACAGCTTTACCAGTTTTAGAACTATCACCCCGGCATTTTTAAACGTGGACTTTGCAGGTTACAGGGTGGATTTGCTGTTGCCTTTCTCGGTGCCCAGGCTGATGCTAGGTTATTCATCTGGTTCTGTTCCTATGAGGCCTTTTAGCAGTTTAGGACAAATGAGTAGCTTGCTAGGTCATCCAGGAGTCAACCACATGCTGGTGTCTATGACATTGGCATTGCGATAGTGAAAGTCAGTAAGGATTTCCCTGGAACTTTTGTTGGGGATAAACAATCCTACCAATTTTTTTTTGATCCCAGGATACAGGTTTACCTGTTACGTTACAGCCTTAGAGATTTGACCATACATTTTAAATAACGTTGATGCAGTGCAAAAGATATTGCAAATGTGATGCTGAACAACTATGCAGTTTATGTTTTGCTAACTATGGTTTTATTTCTGAAAAAAAGAAATTGACATTCTGAGCTGAAGTACATACATCTACAGAAACAATTGGACCAAAGTAACTGAAAGAAAATATACTGAAGGTTTGGAATTATATCTCTCAGATTTCCCAATTCCGATTAAAGCTTACAGACTCCAAAATTTGCTTCTGTCTCCACAGATACTGTCTAACCTGCTGAATAATTTGCAACATTTTCAGATTTTATTTCAATATTTGGTGATGGTAGTTTGCAAGCTCCAAGTGTCCAACTGGATGTAGTACGCCCATTTGGGTGAATGGGGGTACTACTTGCGATTAGATGAGAAAATTCTGTTTTCTTACACAGAGAGTTGCGAATCTTTGGAATTCTCTATGCCAGAGGGCTGTAGAAGCTCAATCTTTAAATATACTTAAAGTAGACACTAATAGATTTTGGATTACAAATAGTGCACGGGCATTGTATGATGTAAAGATCAGCCACCAGAAGATCATCCATGATGCTATTAAACAGTAGATCAGGCTCAATAGCTTCATTCTGTTACTATTTCTCCACACATTGATTTTTGAAATCATTCTCCTTTGAATGTAGGCCCCTCTGGTTCCACTGTTCTGGATAAGGTGATGCAGCTTGTCATGGCAAAAATAGGCTAATTTACAGGAACTGATGCTTTCCAGTCAGGCATTAAAATAAGGAATTGAAGTAATCAATCCCATTAAATTGGACATCTGTTGTGGCGAACTTACCGGAATCTGTACGAGACAGCATGACTGAGCACTTGGACAAGTATGAGCTGTTCACAGAGAGTCAGCATGGTTTTGAGAGAAGTATTTCATGTCTGAAACTGTTTATTTTTTATTCATAGGTCACTAGGTGGATGGGACAACAGAGTATGGATCTGGAGGAACACATCAAGCCAGGCAGCATCAGAGGGGCCGGAAAGTCGACATTTCAGGTCAGGATTGTTCTTCAGACGAAGGGTCCTGACTCGAAACATCAGTTTGTCTGGTCCCATGATGCAGCCTGGCCTGCTGTGTTGCTCCAGCTCCGCACTGTGTTGTCTCTGACTCCAGCATCTGTAGTTCTTGTAATAATTAGGTGGATGGGGTTGTTTTATGTACATGGACCTCCAGAACATAACTGAAAAAGAAATTATCACCAAGATCTAATGCAGTTAGATTAGATTCCCTACAGTGTGGAAACAGGTTCTTCGGCCCAACAAGTCCACTCTGCCCTTTGGAGCATCCCACCCAGACCCATCCCCCTATAACCCACACACCACTGAGCACTACAGGCAATTTAGCATGGCCAATCCACCCAACCCACACATCTTTGGACAGTTAAACGCAATATTGTCACATGGGATGTAGGAGACGGAGATTTGAAATTAGTGAACTCACTTATTGGATGTAACCTGGACGTAGGCCACACCAACTTAGCACTGGATCAGCCCACACCAATTTGTGCAGGCTTTGGTTCAATGGCTAAATTCAAAATGCATGCCCAACAACAGCTTACAATCATGTCATTCCATCAATCCAATAGCCCAATCGAACAAAATATAAACTAACCCATGTAAAGAGTATTAGGGCAGATGGTTAAAAGCTTAGTCAAAGAATAGGGAAACAGAATACTCTGTAATTGGTGAGACGCCATTAATTGTTGCTGTTGAGAGAGATTTGAGTATCTTTCTATAAGATCATAAACATCCATTGACAACAGAAAATTGGGAGAGGTAATCATGTTGAGGAACAATATTCTGTGGGGGGTTGTCAGGATAGATGTTACAAGGCTGCTTCCTGGCTAGAGTGTCTAGAATTTAGAAGTTGGTCTGAGGATAAGGAGAAGGCCATTTTGTGCTGAGGTTGGGGCAAATACCTTCCCTCAAAAGACGTGAACATTTTGGTATGCTCTACATAAGAGGCATGTGGATGCTCAGTTGTTGGGTTTCATACAAAGGATGAACAGATCTTTGAACCTTATGGGAATCAAAAGATATGGGGACCTAGGCTGAAGATCAGGGAAAATTTAATTCAATGGCAGGTTTGGCTCGAGAATGACTGATTCCTGCATATATTTCTTACAATCCTAGGAAATTATGGCAGAACTTCATACAGTTCTTTCAAAGACAGGTTATGTGAATAGATAGAAATTGTGGCAGATGAAATTGAATGTCATTTTTTATTATTCAATCATGTGATGTGGGAAATGCTGGCTCAGCCTTATTTTCCAACTATTTATTGTCCAACTCTAAACACCCTGGAAAAGGTGGAGATAAGCTGTCTTTTCGAACTTCCTTAGTCCTTGGAGTGTGAAAACTCCAAAAGTGCTATTAGTGGGGGGAATACCTAGATTTTGACCCAGCCACAGTAAAACGGTAATGTAGTTCCACATTGGGATGGGTTGTGGCTTGAAGAGGAGTTTGGGTCCACCTTAAATAAGAAGATAGATTAGAAATTATTTTTCTGGTGAGACACCAGGAATTGCGCGTAAGAAAAAGATGATTTAGACATTTTAGTTGAAAAATCACAGAACAACTAGTGCAGAGACAAAATTGATTGAGATAACTAACGGAGTGTTGATCATAATCTGAAAAGGAGCTGAATACAAAACATACAGACCCCACCTGGATCAATGTTGGAGGAGTACTGTGTAGATTCATCAATACATCAGAATAGAAACTTATTGTCACACATACTTTTAAATGAAAAATTCAGTGAAAAGTTTTATAAAGTTGACCCATCATGGTGCCTAAATCAATGACAGAATAGCAGATACCCAGGAGTGAGTATGGTCCAGAATCAAATCAATAGCTCAGAGTATTGTATTTATTATACTTGAGAGGGAGTTACAATCTGATCAGAGGGATTTGAGTATGTTAGCTTGCATTGTATATGTGTTTCTCTCTGTTAGTGCTTGTGTGTGTGTATACATCACTGAGCGATATGTGTTCGCCTGTGTGTTTGTGCCTGTTACAGAGTAAACCACTGATTGACGTGTTTTTGTGTGTGTGGCCTCAGCACTCCTAGGTTTCAACAATGAAATGAAGCAAGTTTCCCCATCCTAACTGCCACAATTCTGTCCCTGCTAAAAGATCATTGGTCAAATAGTCACTGCCCATACTCCCATGTGAAGAATGGTCACTTGGGCAAACTGCTGAAATGATTCCGAATAACATGTCATGATTAAAGAACTCAGATTTATATGCATGACACCAAACTTGATTCACTCTTGAACTGTCCTACATAAACTAAGATTAAGAACTGCTTATTCCATAGCTATCATTCTGGAAAATGGTGCTATATCATAAATGACTGGCTCACATGACAAAAGAGACACAACATAACTTAAAGCCTCTCTCTGTACGGTAGGTTTTCTATGTTTTTATATTACTCAATAAGGAGACATTGGAAAATCATATCACCTGATTTTGCTCCTTCCCACCTCTGACAGGAATATTCTGACACCCTTTGGTAGTATTTTGACCCCCCTGCAGTAATACTCCAAATAAGCCTGTCATAAGAGATCTTGCCTAAGGTCTTGCTAAATTCCGTACAGAAAACATTAACGCCCTGCCCTCATCAAACACTTTTTCGCTGCCTGAAAAAAACTTAGTCAAGTTTGTGAGACGTAATCTTCCCTGCACAAAGCTATGTTGCCTATCACTAATAAGTCCATATTTTTTCCCAACATGAATAAATCCTATCCTAAGAATCATCTCCAATAATTTCTCTACCACTGACTCAGAGTGCTTGCCTGCCTGTAGTTTCCCAGATCCTTCCTGTTGTTCCTTTGTTTTAGAAGGGCATGTTGACTATTTTCCAGTCCTCTGAGACTTCTGTGACTCAAGAAGGTACTGTAAAGATTTCACACAAGGCCCCAGAAATGTTCTCACCTGCCTCCCTCAGCATTCTGGGATAAATCCTATTCGGTCCTGAGGGCTTAATATTTTTCAAAACACCCTACACCTCCCTACCACAACCCCACAATACACAGCAGCTCACTAATATCCCTCCTCACTTCGGGCTGTATCAGTGTGAGAGAGCATGTGAGAAAGGCTGTAGGTGCTGCAATAATTTAAATTTCAAGACTGAGATTAATAGAGTTTTTAAAATTAAGGTCGTAAGGCATGAAAGCAAAGGCCGGCAAAATGAAATTGTTGTACAGATCAGTCATGATGTAAATGAATGATAGAATGGTCTAGTCTTCCTCATCTTCAGCTAAAGTAGAGCTACAGAAGAAAATGAGTATAGTAATTTGCTAACAGCTGTAGTCTACTGTTATCTTTTGAAATATTTCTGAAAATGTGGAAGTTTACATCACTGTTCCTCACCCAGTACGCTCAGGAAATTACTTCCCAAAGATATACCGCTTAGAAGCAGCAACATGGCTAGAAGATGGAATCACTATGTGAATTAGAAAGACAGTTTGTTCAATTATACAAGCTCCTGAAGGCAAATCCATGGAACAACAGAGTTGGACAAAATCTGAGAGATCTCATCTATTCTCCAGATAAAGAGAAACACAAGATGAAACAGACCAAAACATGTTTGTCTATCAAAATATTTGAGGATTCTTAAATATCTTTTGTTCTCAGGAGTCTGGATGGGTTTGGCAAAACCACATTTATTTCCCAGACAGCATTGGCTAAGAACCACAAATTGGCACCAGAGCTACACAGGCCAGCTTCCCATTCCTGTAGAGCATGAAAATATTTTTCAACCATTTAGATTCTTAAAAACTCTTGTGACTAGTACTTCTGGTACCAGCTCATAAATTATTCACAATTATGAAGTTGCTTGTGCAACCCTATGTTTAACTGAGACAAAGTGCAGGTGTATATCAGGTAATCTGTACAAAACATTACAAGGTTTTGCTTTTTATTAACACCTTTTTAATAGGTCAAATAACTGTACAGTTCATTATATTCTTCCTGAGAATAATTTATACCCCAAAATGAAGGAGGGAGTTCCAGAGAACAGGTAATACATATGGAAAATAGAAATAAAAATGTACCACGTCTGCATACTACACTGTTCCCACAAACTCCTAGACAAGCCAGAAACAAGATGGTTAGTAACTAGTTTTTTTTTAAATTGTGATCGTGGCTTTTGTTTTAAATAATTAAAAAATGAAGTTAAACAATGGTAGAAGAAATATTAATACACAGCACTCAAATTTTGCTGCATCTGCAATTGCAGCACAATCTGTTCCAGGTTTTCTCTAAACTAGCATGTATTTCCGCTTGAAGCACGATACAGTCTCAGGTCTATTCTACATGCTAGTCTTTTAATTAACACTTCAGAGTGTTGCTAAAATACAGGTGAACCTCCATTCACACGCTGAGTGGAGTAACGAAGGAAGTTTTTTTTGTTACCTTAAATGACTTCAGTCTGAAAATATAACATCTTTGTTCAAATCCTGTTGATGTATTGCAGCTAAATATTGGTCTATTTCTATTCAGTGATTACAGTTCCAGTCTGGAGTTGTTGTACTGTACAACAAGAATTCTCAGCCCTCGGGTGTCCCGGAATCCTTGACTTGACAGTACTTTCTCTGCTTTTTATACATATGTCGATAGATAAAGTCTCTTTTTGGCTCTTTGTGATTCCACATGCTGGTGGTAGATTTGATCACACAATCATTTCAAAAACCCCCAGAGCAAGTTTCGGGCAGCTAGAGTGGCCGAGGTTGACCTCCAATCATTTTCAGTCTGGCTTGGTCGATAACATCCAGCAAATTTTTGGCATCCACAGCTAATGCATGTGCAGCTGTCAGCATCTGCTTCTTATATTCCTGCTGAAGAGTTGTCATCACATATTGTTGGGCCAGCTTCATTTTTCCAATTAATTCTGCTAGGTCAGAGTTCAGTAGCTTTTGTGCCATCTCAATCTACAGAGGAAACGTAAGGTTAGAGGCTTCCACAGTCAAACACACGTAAAGTATTAATCATAGTATGTAATCATAATTCTAAAAACTGGTATCAACATTTCAAAAAATTAAGCAGCATTTGGTTGAATTAATAAAACTATTTTAACTACATTGTTAAGCATTAATGCGGATATTCTACTACTCTATGAAACAGGCAAATTAAAAAATTGAGTAATGCAAAGAAAAATAAAGAAAAAGATGCAGTCAAACATAAGAAAAATGTAACTTTTGATTATGAAAAGGTTTCAAAAGAGTGGATACAGAGGGACAGAACATTTCTTCTTGTGGGAACAGCATAACCAGAGACAAATGGTGTAAGACTGTCATCATGAAACCCAGATTTCTGAAGAAACATCTGCACCCAAACAGTGGTGAGAATATGGGTTTCGCCACTTAAGGGTGCGGTTGAAGTAAATAGTACAGATGCATTTGAGGGGAAACTAGTCACAATCATGAATGAGAAGGTTGTGATGGTGGAGAAGAGAAAAGATGGGAGGAGGACTGAGGAGCAGAAACACTGGCATGCACTGATTGGTTTGAGTGGTCTATTTTTGTGCTGCATTCCTGAGTTAACCATCAAAAATCCTTTGGGTCTTTTGGTACATTTTAATTAAAAGAGCACAAGGCCAACCTTTGCTGGAAAATAACTGATATGGTCACGATGCATGTTTTACTAATGCATATGTTAGGCAACAAGTTCAGGCAAACTTCTGCCTCACACAAATGGCAATTCACGATTCAAACTCGTTACTGTACTCTTAAAGAAATCGCAGGATTTATATATTAATTGATATACTTGGAGCAGAAAGTTAGGGCTTGCACTCAATGGTATCTTTCTAAATACTTAATTGTAATGCAATGCCAATGAACCTCATTGTAACGAGATAAAATATGCACTAGTGATTTTCAAATTCCATCATTATGATTTTAATAACAGAGGCTTTCATGGAATGGCTTGTTTTTTAAAAAAGAAACATAACATCAACCTAAATCAGTCCAAAGATGTGCAGGCGAGATGGATCGGCCATGCTAAATTGCCTGTAGTGTACAGGGGTGTGTGGGTTATAGGGGGATGGGTCTGGGTGGGATGCTTCAAGGGGCGTTGCGGACTTGTTGGGCCAAAGGGCCTTTTCCACACTGTACGGAATCTAATCTAATCAAGCCACAACCATCACCTGACCACACTGGTAAGCCAAGCTTCATGAAAACAACATGGTATAAACAGTTGTCTGAACTCAAAGTAAAATTTTATGATACTAAAACTAATTCACCGAGTCAGGAAAAAGATACTAATTTTCCATTTGGATTCACAGCTCCGTCAAGTTTCACATGTTAAAAATAAAAGACGTGAACTGCAATTATCACATTTAGAAACAATTAAGTTAGACATGGAAATACACAAACCAACTTGTATTTTAAGTTTTGGCAGAGCATAACAACAGATTTTTGACCACAAACTGAAACCAGTTGGAGAAAGCACTTTCAAGAAGGAAAAAGTGCCCAGTGACAGAACTGATAAAGAAGAAACACCACAAACTGAGAACTCAAAGCAGAACTGCTGTTGATTTGCCATTGCTGATGGTTCAAGTCTGCACAGTCCGAAGTTAAAACCCTCCACCTCAAGGACTTTAAACTGTACTCTCTTTTTGATTCCTTTTGTACTGGACTCTCCCTTAACCTTTGTAACCACTGCATAGACACATGATCTTACATCTTATCATTTCTCTGGGGTTAGAAAACAATTAAGAAAAAGTTTCAGGGTAAGTATAGTATTATTAGGGAGACATATAGCGTCCAGCTACAAAGAATGCAAATTCTTATTATGGCCAACCCGGCAGGCTGCAAAGAGGGGAGCTGATTCAAACCTCCTCAACTGGTTAGAACTAATTTTCAGTCAAGAAAATAATTTAAATAGGTGAGTTTCATTCTTGAATGAAGTAATTTTGTTTTAAAGATTCAAATTAAAAATAGGTCCTTGCTGTCTTCCTGTCCCACTTAAGCCAAACCTTTCCTCTTTATTTTTTCGGTATCTGATTTCACTAATTCACCCTTTTTCTCAGTTGCTCTTCTTCTCCTTTCTGAAGCCTTATTTAATTGATGAAGGGAACAACATTGTTGATCATTATGTTCCCAGGTAACCCACAGCCCTTGGTGTGCTGTTTAAGTTACTGCAAGTCTGAGCTGAAAGTGCAAATTATACTTGAGCTGAAGGGTGCAATAAAATGCTACATTTCTGCAAGATTTGATTTACAGATACATAGGAATTGAGAGATGTAATCTTTTCAACAATGCCGCTTTCACAATTTTGGTGATACTAAATTACAGCTCTTATTGTATGCCAAAAAGGAATGCGAGATGACACAAGCAAGTTAGCAGACCAAGTTCAATGTGGAAAATTTTGTATCAACACCTTTCAGAGGAAAACAACGAAACCATGTACAGCCTAAATGGTAAGCTTATTGGTAGACTGGAGGAACAAAGATATAGAAGGTAAAATACATAGCTTGTTAAATACGTGAGAGAAGTACAAAGATACAACTCTGGATTTTATATGTCAAGCTACTGACAATATAATGGAGGAACTGACGTTATATTTTTTAGGTCACAGCATGATGATCTGGGCAATTCATTATAGGAAGGATATGAGTTCTATAGCAAGAGTTGGCTACAGTTATATCAGAATTTAAAAAACGGATATCATGCTTGGCAGATGGTGACAATACTGTAGCTTTAAGAGGTGTGCTTTGTCCTGGTTTCTTTGAGAGAGACAGGGACACAAGTGAAGAGCAGTCTATGAGAAGAAAAGCAACTTGTGGGTCCTTGGAGTTTTTTTAAATAAAACAACAGAAGCGATATGAGTGAGTGTGGTCAAACTCTCAATGATCCAGGAGTTTTAACTTTCAGCACTTGTTGTTGGGGTCTCAGCAGGTCTGGAATACAGTGACTCTCTCCTGGCTACTACTCTCTCTCTGGGAGCTGCTGCATGAATGTCTTTCTTGTTGATAGGATTTCTATCACCTGTTTTTCTGAATTTGCCTTTTTCTCAAGGTGCATTTTTGGGATGTTTACTAAATTGGAACAGTTACTGTTTCATAGTAAAATAATATATTATTCTGTTAAGTTTTCCAGTATAGTTAGATTATTGTAAGTTCCTCTTTCTTTTGTTGCATTTTAACTACAGTGTTGGAATGAATTGTGTTTTGCTGAATGTTGAGTAGTTTGACCAAAGTGCACCTGCGATACAGCACCTCGCGTTTATCTTTGAAGTAAGAAAAAGTTAGGGTCTAGGCTACTTTCTTAATATATTTTGAGGGGGTCTGGTCTGGTTCATAACAAATGGGGGCTCTTGTTGGGATCAAAATCTCGAATTCACGCTTTCTGTTGGTTAATGAAGCTAATAAGTGACCCTAACCTCATGCGATAATATCTTTTCTTTGGCACTTTATCAAATGATGAGGGAACTAAATGCAATATAAAAATGTGCAGATAGCACAAACTTGGGTGGGAGGACATACTGTTAGGAAGATGAAAAGATGCTTGAGTATAATATGGACAAGACAAATAAGTTGGCAAATGCATGGCAGATGAAGTTTAATGTGGATAAATGTGAGGTTAACCACTTTGGTAGCAAAAGGGAAGGCAGATTATCTGAACAATGGTAGATTGGGAAAGGGGGAGGTGCAACAAGATCTGGGTATCATTGTACACCAGTCAGTGAAAATAAGCATACAGTTGCAGCAGGTGGTGAAAAAGGCAAATGGATGTTGGCAGTCATAGTGAGAGAATTTAAGTACAGAAACAGGGAGGCCTTGTTGCAATTTTACAGTACCTCGGTAGGACCATACCTGGGGTATTGTATGCAATTTTGGACTCCTCATTTGAGGACAGATATTCTGATTATGGACAAAATGCAACCAAATTTTACCAGAATAATTCCTGGGATGGCAGGACAAATGTATGAAAAAAGACTGGATCAGTTTAGAAGAATTGAAAGGCAGCGGGGAAACAGTCTCACAAATCCAAAAATTCTAACTGGACTAGACAGGGTAAACGTGAGAAAGATGTTCCCAGTGACTGGGGAGTCCAGAATCAGGGGTCCCAGTTTAAGGATAGGGATAAAAACAAAATTGCTGGAAAAGCCCAGCGGGTCTGGCAGCATCTGTGAAGGAAACAACATAGTTAAGTTTCAGGTCCGCTCTGAGGAAGACCTGAAACGATAACTTTGTTTTTTCCTTCACAGATGCTGCCAGACCGGCTGAGCTTTTCCAGCAACTTTGTTTTTGTTCCTTCGTTACAGCATCTGCAGTTCTTTCAGTTTTTATTAAGGATAGGGATGCCCACTTCGGACTGAGTTTAGAAATTTCTTCACGCAAAATGTGCTGAACCTGTGGAATTCTCTGCCACAGAAAGGCTGTTGAGGCCAAACCATGTAATGTTTTCAAGAAGGAGCTGGATATAGGTCTGGGTGCTAAAAGGATTGAAGAGTACAGGGAGAAACTGTGAACCTTGTGATCTTTGTGAATGGCAGAGTCAGCCTGAAGGGATGAATGGCCTACTCCTGCACCAATTTTCTAAGGTTAAGTTTCTCAGGAACAAGAGGATATGGAATGAAGGATGATTTGACTAAATACATGTCATTGAGATCTCAACAATACCAGCAAAGTCACATTTGTAGCCCATCCTTTACTGCACTCCTTAAGACTTCTTTCTTTGTCCAAGCTTTTGGTCTTCTGGTCTATTATCTTTTGATGTGCCTTGGGGTTACAATGACGTTTTACAACACTAAAGTGCCTTGAGACATTTCATTAGATTGAAGGCATTATGAGTTGTTGCTATCCCTAGCTGGCCTGATACTGGCCAGGAGATTGGCACTCAGTCACATAACGTGGGACTGGAATTACCAGCTGACCAGGCAAGGTACAAGTGGCAGATTTTCTTCATTCAACACTGTTGTCTTTATTGGAGTAAGAGATGGTTGAGGATGGGGATTGGGTTTAATAGAAGTTTTGAAAAAATAATGAAGGGTTTTGACAGGCTAAATACTGATTGTTTGTGCTACTGGGAGGAGTGGTAATCAAACAACCTCTCAGAGTTTAATGGAAGGAGAAATGTGAAAGCCCCGAGTCATTTTCTTTCCCATTTATTAGATCTTAGAATGCTTCAATGGCTACTGAAGCAGACTTCAAAAACATTGGTGATGAAATTATTCTTTCGCATAAGTACAATGCTAATAGAAGTTTTAAAAAAAATGTAACAAACTTAATTACCATTAATATGAGTTCCATTATTCGCACTCAGGTGCCTTAAAAAGCACGAGTCCTTAAAAAGCAGTTTAGAATTCTGGAATCTGAGATAGCAGACAGCTACCATGCATCGAACAGTGGCTACATCTGTCTAATGCACTCAAATACAAAAAAAAGCACATTCTACTTTTTAATATTTACACTGCAGCTGCACAACTTGAAAGAAATTAAAAACCAAAAGAACTGCGGATGCTGTAAATCAGGAGCAAAAACAAAGTTGCTGGAAAAGCTCAGCATATCTGGAAAAAAGTTAATGCTGGGGTTTTATATAATTATTACCTATCATGTTGCACACAGGGAGTCAGTACCGTGTGCTGTCTTCAACTGAAGCAAGCTGAGCAGACAGTAAAGTTGAGGGGAGACTGTCATTACATACAGCAATGTGGGCAAAGTGTGTGGTTTAACAAGTTTACACAAATAGTTTCCATGATAAATGTAGACATAGGAATTTATGATGAACATGCTGCCAAGAAGTGAGATTAGATTCATTTATAAACACATACACAAAGATTTACTTATTAACCAGCAAATGCTGTATGGTAAATGGCAATGAGTTTGATCAATTAAAGGCTAAACAAAGTCTTTGCTTACCTCTCTATGGGTGCTTGCCGGAAGTGAAGGAATGGTTTCATCCACTGTAGCCAATAAAGTTCTCAATGCCAAACCAACCTCCTGAGAACACATTTACCAGAATCAAAGCACTTCTGACAATAAACTGATCAATTTAGTGCACAACATGGATAGTGAGACTCTCACTTTTTTTTTATCTTTGCCAAGTTTAAATAAATTGTGTTTGGCAGAACAGGAATCAATAGAGTTTTTTTTATAAACACCACTGATTTGTGACATACTCAAACGTTCTATTTAATTAATTTTGCTTTGAACTTTTTTTTTACCATGGTGAGATGAAAAGAAACAATTTTGAAGCCCTTTCTGTTCAGGGTAGTGAAGTGATCTTATTTGGCTGTTTTTCATCACACTTTGAGGCAGCATTAAGGTTCAACGATGTTTTACCACAGATGATCTCAGTACTCTGGGAAACATTGCAGAATTGTGGAAATTAAAAATCTGTAATTCACAATGATATTTTCATAATGGAATATAAACTCGATATTTTAGTTTAATTATCTTGTTGTGTCTCAACTTAGAGTCAAACTTATAATATTGATTTTGACATGACTGAAAAAAACTAGGCTTATTGCCAAATGAAATCAATCAGGAATCCCTTTGTTGGATTTATTTTCTCACAACTATAAGGTTAGAAATGGTATAATCAAAAAAGTCTGAGAACAGCAAATTTGGCAGGGAACTGAGATGAATAACACTGCACTGTAATTATCTCTCATTCTATCAATTTTTGCTTTTAACATTCTAACCCTTTTCAAAATGATTTTACAGCATGCCACATCAGAATGGCTGGGCTATTTTTTGCCTCTTGCTAATAAAATGTACACTTGTGTGACATTTCCCATGTCTTTCTAAGACAGATTGTCAAATCAGTGCTAATTAGGTGCAGTTTTATGCTCAGTTGGGAATGCACAAATCCATTTCAATATTACTCTTACAGTCAATGGATAGCTTTTGCGGTGATTCCCAAGGTGAAGGAGCAATGTTTAATCATTTATATAAGACAAAGAACTGCAGATGTTAGCAAACTGCAACAGAAACAAATCGGTGGTAAAACTCAGCAGGTCTGGCAGCTTCTGCGGTGACAGAAACAGAGTTAATGTTTAATTTTATTGTTCTTTTCAATTTTTACAATTCCAAACTAGAGAAGGAAGCAGCATGGATGACGATAACTTTATGACTTTCTTTCAATTTCCATCCTGGTCTCACCTTCACCTGGTCCATCTCTGACTCCTTCTTGACATCTGTTTTCAATCCTGGGGATAGGGTGGGCACCAACATACTTCCATAGTTACTTGAGCTATATTGCCTCAAACCCTGCTTCCTGTAAAGAATCCATTCCATTCTCCCAGATTCTGCTTCTGAGGCGCGGGAGGTGGCAGGAGGGTGGGGGCAGGGTGGGGAGGGGGTGTCGGGACACTTCAGAAAGGTTCACTGTTTTCCTCAACCAAAGATTCCCTGCTACCGTGGTTGTCAAGGCCCTTAGCCATGTCTCACCCATTCTCTTCCCTCCCATAACAACAATACAGGCCGCCTTCCATCCCACCTGCCTCCACATCTGAAGAATCATAAGCTGCCTTTTCTGCTACCTCCAGTGGGATACCTCTCCCTCCCTCCTTGTCAGCATTTCATAGGGATTATTGCTGGTGGAGCATCCTTGTCAATTCCTCCTCCACTCCCAACACCACCCCACAACCCCATCACACCTTTCCATACAATCGCAGTGTAACGCCTATTTGTTTACTTCCTCCATCCTCCCTATCCAAAGCCCCAGACACACCTAGGTGAAATGGTGAATTACCTGCACTTTGCTCAATCTAATCCACTGAGGTCGCTACTCACCATGTGGTATCATCTACACTGGACAGATGAAACACAGACTGCTTTGCAAAACACTTAGGTTCTGTCCATAACCATGACCCTAGGCTTCCAGTTGTCTGCTAATCCAACACACCACTCCGTTCTTTGACTGCTATTTGTGTTTGGGCTTGCTGTAGCATTCCCACAAAGCTTAGTGCAAACTGAAAGATCATCATCTGATCTTCCACTTGGGGACCTAGCAATCTTCAGGTATCAATACTGAGTTCAATAATTTTAGAGCCTGAACACCCCTTTCCAGGTTTTTTACCCAACCCTACACCCCAGTGGTGTCATGCCGAATTGCTTTCACCAGAGCCAACCCATTTTCACTCTCTCAATGATCTCATTATGAACTATCTATCTTTTCTTTTTTTGACAGAGGACAAAAAAATGCTATAAATCTCAGTGGGACAGGCAGCATCCGTGAAGAGATAGCAAGGTAACATTGATTCTAGAACACTGTTTCTGATGAAGAGTCATCTAGACTCAAAACCTTAGCTTGTCTCTCCATGGATGCTGCCTGACCCGCTGTGATTTCCAGCCTTTTTTGTTTTCAGTACAGATTCAGCATCTGCAGTAATTTGCTCCTACCTTTTCTTCTTCCCTTCATACTATGAACAGTCCTTTTACCCAAACTTTCCCTCCCTTTCTCTCTAAGCTCCACCTAGTCTGCCCTACCTCCTGTCATCAAGATAAACTACTTTTTCCTAGATGGTACCAATTCTGAACATAGGTCATTGGACTTGAAAAGTTACCTGTGTTTCTCTCTCCACAGATGCTGCCAGACCTGCTGGGTTTCTCCAGCAACTTCTGTTTTTGTGTTTCATCCCTTCATCGTGCTTCTGCATTCTTTTTCCAAACTATTATTGCTGACAAAACTGTGAAGTCTTCCACAGTACCAAATTTAAAAGAGCTTCTCACCTTTACCATCGGTATGTATTCTTCTGGAGGTGCTGGCTGTATTTTACTAGACATTTCTATCACGGCCTTCACCAATCCAGTTACATTTTCATACACTTTGTCATTGGAACGGTCCAGGTTAGCTGTGGGTGGGGGGCTTATTTCTTGTGGTTGAATCTGGATTACAAGAATCGAGCTAGTTACAGTATTATATTATATTCTACATTTTTAAACAATAATACATCACTGATTGTTAGGTAAAGAAACTTCTGAAGCTCCATGGATAACTACAGAGTCTCAAAGGATCATGGAACATACTGCACAAAAAGAATTCTCTGCTGTTAACTGCACCTCATTTCTTAACAATGCCACAATGGTTAGTTTGTTGTGTGAACATTTTCACACTTTTAGGACATGTCACTCAGCCCTTGTAAAGAGTGCGCTGCAGCACAGATACCATAAAAAATAAAAACTGACCTCAAAAATAAATTAATCATGAACCACAGTAATACTGTAGATTAATTTAAGGGTTTAGTTCATCATTACCTACCTCATGTTACATAGCATTGTTCATCTAGCCCACAGCACCAACTCCTCTCAATGAGGCTACTAAGATGTGCAGCTTAGGTGAATTAGCCATGGTAAATTGCCCACAGTATCCAGGGATGTGCAGGTTAGTTGAAGCCATGGGAAATGCAGGATTACAGGGATAGCATAGAGTGGTGGGTCTGGATGGGATGGTCTTTGAAGGGTCGGCTGGGACTCAAAGGGCCGAATGGCCTGCTTCCACATTTGAGGAATTATATGATTATCACTCTTAAGAAACCATTATTTCCAAAATACCTGTTCATTTGAAAAGGTGCATTAATGTTAACAATTTTCACCAAATGCACTTGGAACTTCTCGTCACCAACTTACCATAAGGTTTAGGAGCAGAACCTGGCCATTCGCACCATTGAGTCTGCTCCGCTATTCAAACATGGCTGATATGCTTCTCAGTCTTATTCTCCTGACTTCTCCCTGTAATCCCAGATCCTCTGACTAATCAAGAGCTTATCTATCCCTGTCTTAGGTGCCCTCTATTACTTGACCTCTACAGCCTTCTGCAGCAATGAGGTCCACAGATTCATCACTTCTGGCTGAAGGAATTTTTCCTCATCTTGGTTCTAAAGGGTCATTCCTTCTCTCCGAGGCAAGTGCTCTTCGGATCCCAGTCTCTCCTACTAGTAGAAGCATTTTCTCCAAGTTCACTGTACCCACGCCTCTCAATACTCTAAGTTTCAATGGGACCTTCCCTTCATCCTTTTAAACTCCACTGAGTTCAGTTCAGAATCCTCAACTATTCCTTATATGACAAGCCCTTAATCCCCAGGATCAGTTTTGTAAACCTTCTCCAGACCCCCTCCAGCCAAGCACATCCTTTCTTAGATATAGAACCCAAAACTGCTCACAATATTCCAATTGCTGTCTGACTAGAGCTTCATACAACCTCATTTGGAAACATTTCACTTGAAGCATTAATCCTTGAGTACTAATATACTCTCCTTCTGACTCTTGTGGTCCTAACCCTAGCTTTGCAAAAATATGCTAATGTTAAACACAGGACCTCAACTCATACTAATGGTGTTATTACATACATTTCCTGTTACATGAATTTAAAACTTTGTTATGTGGATGGAATACATTTGTGTCCTTCAATGTAAAAACTTGATTTGTTTTATGAACAGCATTGCCTGTCTCATTCTTTACTCATAAAAGTGAAGATTGGAAGTATTAGACACGGGACAGTCTGACAGTTTGAGAATCAAGCCCCAGGAATGTCCATTCTTGAATTATGGGCAGCAGAGTCAGTTGCAGAGTTCCATCTGCTCGTGCCAGTACTGTATTTCAATCTTAATCTCGAGGCAGTTAAAAGACCCATTTCCCATGCAGCTATTGTTATTGCTGCACTAAGTAAGCCAAAAATTTAGTAACAATGAGTGCTAAAAATATGAGTGCTGTTGTGCTGAATGTGCAATAAAACAAACAGTCTCAATCTTATTTCATACAGGGTTATCAAACCCTGACTGTATCTTCTCCTCTGGTTTGGACAGAACTTAAAATTCGAAACATGAAAGCGTCACCTATTAGTTCACTGTTCAATGCAGTTTCTCATCGAGAAATACATTATTTTTCCTGGTGACATATATTAGACCAACACATTGCGGACATATAGCACTCTGCAGGAGACAGATAAATCAGATTCACATTTTAGAACTTTCATTTGTGGAATCACATATGACTACAAAGATTTAAAATTTCTATTAAAGTAACAATCATGTAAATGAAGAGATAAAATAGTAAGGAAGATTAAAGAGGAACAAAACATAACTACACTTAAACTGACTAAACAAAACAAACTTCTGCCCCACATTAACTTTGGAGGAAAATCAATAATTATATGCTTTTGTGTAGCAAATAGTGTTAAATTTCAAATGATGGACTTTAAAAAAATTACATACAATTTTTCGACATGAGTTAGTTTATTAATGGAACTGTCCATTCAGTAACTTTGCAAACGTTCAAGTCAGGCATTATGAACTTGGCAGTGGACAAATGAAATTCTAGCCAAGTATCTACCAAACAGATGCTTTCATTCCAACCTTGCATTTCAGTATACCACATATGGAATTGCATTCAAATAACAGATTCTACCAGCACTTCGTTAAAACAAGGCCACAGGAACATTAGTAAAAGTAGTCTACATCCTAAATGATTTAATTTAAATTTGAACATTAGTATAAAGGGTGATTACAACCACACTCCAGAAATTAAGTTGAATATGTGTTGTTAAGACACACAACAAACAGCTATTGTTTAAATATAACAACAGAAGGTGACTAGAAAAGGGAGCATATACTTTCTACAAAAATGGGCAAATGATCTCTAACCTTTCATTAAAAGCTCGAAGTCCTTATTTATTTCACTTGTAAGAAGGATAAATTTGCATAACACTTCATATATGGTATCCTACAAGTTATTGTGGAGCAGACAATCTTGGGGCTCTTTTGGAATTCTGACTTATTTTTATATTTAAATTTGTTCCAGTGGAGGCTATTAAAGTCACACCAACAGCATGATAAGGAAATATTAAATGCTAGCTGTCTATTTAAAACAATATGAATTGGCTTTGCAATATTTTTAAGCTGATTGTCAGAAAAACCCATCTGGTTCACTAAATGTCCTTTAGGGAAGGAAACTGCCTTCCTTACCTGGTCTGGCCTACCTGTGAGTCCAGACCCACAGCAATGTGGTCGGCTCTTAACTGTCCTCTGGGCAACTGGTGATGGGCAATAAATGCTGCCTGGTCAGCGACACCCTCATCCCGTGAATGAATAAAGAAAAACAACTTCACAAAAAATGTGCAGGTGTGCTAGGATCACACATATTTAACAATGTTGATACGCTAGAAATATAGATCCCTGTACAAACCAAGTTACAAATGTACCATTTTCTTTTTCAAGGAGTGTGCCCAGGAGGAAGTCAATTATAACTTTTGATTTAAATTTCATGATAATTCACTTGAGATTGCAGTGTTATTGATCATACCTCAGGCTAATCTGCTGCCAAAATTTTCACATCACTTCTGATCATCAAGCAAGTGAAAATAACAATGCAGTATTCATCTGCAGAAAGATTACAGTCAGAACTTCACTGCACCTAGGAGGTCTGTTTATACATCTACAGCATGAAGAAAGGAAATTACAGGTCAAGTTTGATGAAAATCCCAAATCTACTTTTTGGTTAATTTATTTCATTTAGGTTGTTGTCCCTTTCTCCAGTCCAACGTGCCAAGCTCAAACAAAAATACCAAGGAGACAAAAGCTCCTTGACTGTTATCCATTTCACACTTGAAGCAGTTCTTATCATGCCTATTTTCAAAGCAGCTCAGGTACACATGCAAAGTTTAGTCGAAAGGCAAAATTATAATTAGAAAATTTTATAACTTTTTATTTGAGATGGGAAATATGGAGTGTAATTAGTACAATAGAATTTTTCTGCTAATGAAGTGAAGCTAAATAATTTTGCTTTTACTGATGATCAAAATAATAATTTGGTTTGTGTCTTCACATCATTAATCCATTTTTCAGTCTATGATGACTGAGCCAAACTAGATGGAGTGTATAACTCATTCAGCTCACACTATGGTTTCCATGGAGATCAAATTGTAATAGTCCATTGTTACAAGGAGGCAAGTTTCTCTATTCACTTGAGTACAGGGACAAAAATAAACACACAGATGGAATGAATACAGCTGTGGTAAAAATGCAAAATCAACGAAAACAAGATAACTGGTAATGCACAGTGCATCAACTGTACTGAACTGATGTTCCTGCCTAGATTATGTCCACTACACAGCAGTGATTTCTCAAATCTCATTTCAGAATTTTAGTCATAAGATCATATTCGTAAATAGAAGTTTCCATATTAACATTATGTGGTTGTGATTTTACAATTCAGTTCTGCTATCTTGGATTCTAACGTAGCTGGCTTTCAAATTGGGGTACAGGTTTTCACACAGGCCAAAGCCATAGTATAAACAACTTTTAAATAAAAAGATTGAGTGAAACCCAAAGTGCACTACAAACTGAACTAAGTGGATAGTTCTCATATTGCATTTCAATTATCTGGAATGCACAACTGGGAAGGATGGTTATAGCAGATTCAACCGTAGATTTCAGAAGGGAATTGGATATATGCCGGAAATAAGTCGAGTCACAGGGCTCTGAGGATTGAGCAGAGGGTCCTCTCAAAGGGCCATGCTGGCGTGATAGTCTCAATGTTCGCCTCAATCTCTGAATCACTGCTATTTAAAAAAACAATTACTTAGTCAAGTACAGAATCATAGAGATAGGGGATTACTGCGATAATCAATTTATATAATTCACTGTTTTTAAAGAAACATTTTGCAATTATACAGCCCTTTTCATGTCACCTTGAAGGAACAAATACTGTATAGTAAACGCAAGATAGAATTTAAAAAGAAATACACATATTATTTTGCTTACCCTCCATGGCTAGTGGTGAACACAATGTGAAGGAAGGTTAAAGCAATTTACCAAAAGGAGAAAAAAAGGAAAACAATTATTAAAAATGCAGCAAGCAAACCAATAATGCAATGTGCAGTTAAAAGCTGTGAAAACAATGGCAGTCTAAGAATATCATGCATCATCAAATGTGTTAGAGTGCAATTTAAAAGCTGTGTACATATTTCACCTTAAAAAGAAATTCTGCTAAAGTAGAAGCATTTTTTTTAAAACATGCAAATCAAATCAGTGGAATATATCAAACAAGTAATAAAGTCTGGTACTTGGTTAAAATTAAATAGCTTTACTGCACAGGGAAGAACCACGGCAGCAGAAAACTGGAGAAATGTTTAACTTCCCAATAGAGGCAATAAAATATTGCAGCAGTTTAGCAATGCAATCCAAATGATAAAAAAAACTCAAATAGAATAGAATGAGAAATTATGGACATATTGTACCATCAAACATGTTTATCGTCATACAACAGCATGTCTAAATTCACACCAAGAAGTTATTTCCTGTTTTCCTTTTCTTATCTACCAACCGAGATACATAATTGAGAAATTTTGCTTGAAATAACATCGGAAAGACAGATGCAATCATATGCTCCTCAACATGGGGCTGCAAACAATTTTCTACAAGCTGCTTCCACATAATTATGTTATTGTAATTACGTATATATTTATAAATTTTTTTAAAAGGTGAAAGCCTGATAACTCTTGGTGATTCAGAATCATAATGTTTCAATACTGGCAAGAGCTTGTTTTTTTTCCCCCCTCAATTTGGCCTTTAAACCAAGGCAAACCTATGCAATAATGTTAAAGAATTGATTGTCCACTTGCTGTCAAGCTCACCAGATATTCCTCCCAATGATTTTAAAATAGAATATTATGCCCTTTAAGGTACTATGCCTCTGAATGCTTCTGAAAATAATTTTAAAAAATACATTCACACTCTTCCATAATTTAGAGCTTAAAAAATAAACAATTTGGCTAATGCCATTTTCTCCATTCAATTAATAAATATTTCTATGATTTTTGCACACTTGTTTCACAGAAATTTATAAAAGTTCTTCCAACTCTCCTGCTTTACTTGCACAGGTAAGATTACTTAATGTAGGATACCAATACAAAGTTTCGAGTTTTGAACTTTCTCACTGAAACAAAATAAGCATTCCTTTGCAGACAGTCATGATTTAAAGAAAACTTAACAAGCAAATGGAAACTCACTCTGGCATGCACATAGTTTAGAATTTAAAATTAATATGATTTCAAAACAACCTCATGCTCATCCAATGCTTGGATAATAATGGAATAGTGCAGGTTAGATGGGCTTCAGATTGGTTTCACAGGTCAGTGCAACATTGAGGGCCGAAGGGCCTGTACTGCACTGTAATGTTCTATGTTGGAGCCCACTATATTAGATTATATTGCGATATACGACATTAAAATGATTTACTTACCTAACTATGAACTGTACCATGCCTGACTTTTACCAGTCACTTTGTATTATATAATAATGCAAGCAATATTTTGGTAAGACAGGAAATAACTCAAAGGTATACACTCAAGCAGGGACAAATGAAACTTTTGAATGGCATTGATAAGTAAATTATGTCGTGGGACACAGTACATGGCTTAAACTACTCATTTAATTATGCAACCTAAACTAGATGCCAACTTAACTTGACAGGTAAGCATACACAGTACAAAATGTGTCAACCTCAAAATCTAGGTTACAGCTGTTACTTCTGTGGAAATGCATTATACTGCAAGTTATTAAATTTCTTAAAATTTTAATTCAATAGTATTGTGTTTGCCTTGCCGCTAACAGATCAGTGTATATATTGCCCTAGCATACAGGGCACCTCCTGTTTTTGGATGCTAAAATGCATATTTAGTTCTATATGCAGCATATCAGTTGACACTCCCTCTCACCACCCCTCTTTTTCAGCTCATACCAGTATGTTGAGGGTTATGCTCAGATTAGGAGTTGGCCTCAGGTTTTCAACGGAGAAAACATCTTTGAGGTTACAGGCATCTTATATGTTGGTGCTTTGGATCAAGCAGGTGATCTCAGTCATGCTGCCAACATGACGCTATGAAGTTTAAGACATGCCGATATAGAGCAGACTGTACAGTGACCGAAACAGACATTTTCTGTTACATTTCAAAGTGACCACCTCTACACTACTGGCTCAAATTATATTCAATGTATTAGTCAACTTTATTTTTGGAAACATTTTTTAAAAAACTTTCAAGGTTGACTTATACCTAGAGTATAAGCAATAAATTTATCCTTCAAGTCAAAAATTTCAAAATTTTGGAAAATATCTGACAGTACATGGTCAAATTACAACAAATTGATTGCGACATAACAATATAAAAATATAAAGGGGATATAGTACACTTTTCCAAGAAGCATAGTGCTGGAAGTCATGGGTCATTTAATTAGTGCAATTCTAAGCTGCCTGTTTTCCTTATTCATTTGTAGGTTACAGTTAATCATGTAGCATTACCATCAAATAAGTTCAATCAAAGCAGAAATCATAAAAAGTAAGTTTTAAGGGGTTGAATGGGTAAAAACAATGCCATAGCTGTGAGTTTGCTCGCTGAGCTAGAAGGTTAGTTTTCAGACGTTTCATCACCTTTTTTTTTATTTGAAAAAATATACTTTATTCGTAAGATGTGCAAAAAATAAAACATATTTACACACCTACCCAGTCATGCAACCCACTCCGGATTACCCAGGGGGTACGTACACCAACTAAAGGAAAAAAACAAAACAGAGAAAAAAAAAACAAAGCAAAGAAACCACCCCGGCAGTCATCACCCCGCACAGTCCCAGTTGGCCCCCTGACCAGTTGGGGAAGGCGCCAGCTGGGCCCAGTTACCAGATAGGATTCTTTTTCCTTTTCTGGATGAGGGGGCTCATACGGTGATCTTTCCCCACCGCGCCTTGGCGGTGGCTGCCCCAAGCTTTAGCACGTCCCTCAGCACGTAGTCCTGGACCTTGGAGTGCGCCAGTCTGCAACACTCGGTCGGGGTCAGTTCTTTCAGCTGGCAGACC
The DNA here is from genome assembly GCF_030684315.1 of Stegostoma tigrinum. NCBI lineage: Eukaryota > Metazoa > Chordata > Chondrichthyes > Orectolobiformes > Stegostomatidae > Stegostoma > Stegostoma tigrinum. Next base: position 112,120,660 of record NC_081358.1, on the reverse strand, counting down.
AGCAAGTTGCGGGCAGACCAAAGAGTGTCTTTCACCGCATTGATGGTTCTCCAGGCGCAGTTGATGTTGGTCTCTGTGTGCGTCCCCGGAAACAGCCCGTAGAGCACGGAGTCCCGCGTCACGGAGCTGCTCGGGATGAACCTCGACAAATACCACTGCATCCCCCTCCAGACCTCCTGCGCATAGGCACACTCCAGAAGGAGGTGATCGACAGTCTCCTCCCCCCCGCAGCCACCTCGAGGGCAGCGTGCGGTGGTGCAGAGATTCCGGGCATGCATAAAGGATCTCACTGGCAGAGCCCCCCTCACCGCCAGCCAAGCAATGTCCTTGTGCTTGTTTGAAAGTCCTGGCGATGAGGCATTCTGCCAAACGACTTTGGCAGTCTGCGTGGGGAACCACATGACGGGATCCACCCTCTCAGACGTTTCGCCACCATTCTAGGTAACATCATCAGTCAGCCTCCAACGAAGCGCTGGTGTTATGTCCTGCTTTCTATTTATATGTTTACGTTTCCTTGGGTTGGTGATGTCATTTCCTGTTCTTTTTCTCAGGGGATGGTAGATTGGCTCCAAATCAATGTGTTTGTTGATGGAGTTCCGGTTGGAATGCCATGCTTCTAGGTATTCTCGTGCGTGTCTCTGTTTGGCTTGTCCTAGGATGGATGTGTTGTCCCAATCAAAGTGATGTCCTTCCTCATCTGTATGTAACTCCGTAAATACAACCGGGAAATTTCAGAATACATGAACATCAACTAGCCACAAAACAACATGACCCACTATCACTTGTATCCTTACATACAGTTGAGGAAGGACACCACTTTGATTGGGACAACACATCCATCCTAGGACAAGCCAAACAGAGACACACGAGAATTCCTAGAAGCATGGCATTCTAACTGGAACTCCAACAACAAACACATTGATTTGGAGCCAATCTACCATCCCCTGAGAAAAAGAACAGGAAATGACATCACCAATGCAGGAAATGGCATCACCAACCCAAGGCAACCTAAACATATAAATAGAAAGCGGGACATAACACCAGCGCTTCGTCGGAGGCTCACTGATGATGTTACCTAGAATGGTGGCGAAACGTCTGAAAACTAACCTTCTAGCTCAGCCAGCAAACTCACATCCAGAACCTCAACCCGAACTACAAATCTTCTCAAAACTCGCTACAATGCCATAGCGTTTCTCTACTCAGTTAGCCTCCTACCAGTATGGTGCAGAATTGAAGGCCAGTTGGGTTTATGAAGTGATTGCTTTGAGAATCTTACATTTGGATACATTACAGTCATTCTGCCATATCCGTGAGGGTTCAGTTCCTGAGAACCTCTGTGAATGATGAAACATACAAGTGTTGAACTCTTTACAGAAGGTTAAAAATTGTGGATACGTGATTTGTGTTTTCATAGATACAGCGTACTTCTTAATTAGGTGAATAATTTCAATGACGTATGTTTGCTTCACTGGTATAAACAGAAAATCAAAATAAAGGAGCATTAGACTGCCCTTTCTTCTTGTAGGAGATTCTAGAACTAGGGATCATAGTTTAGAAATAAGGGATTGCACATTTAAAACCAAGATGAAGAAACGTTTTTTTCTTTCAGAGGCTTGAGTCTCTTTGAAATTCCTCAAAATGCAATGGATACAGAATCTTTTTTTAAAGTTATTTTTAAGGCAGAAGTAGACTGGATTCTTTATTGTGACGGGCTGAAAGACCATCTTGGATATGAAGGAATGTCGAGTTGAGGTTATAATCAGATTGGCTGTTGCTTACTGAATTGTGAAGTAGGCATGAAGGGCTGAATGGCCTGTTCCCAATCCTTGTTCTTATGAAACTAATGCTGCTGGTCACCATTTTTTGGTATGAAATACTTGTCATAACTTAATGACTGTTTAATTGTTAAGATTGGCTGTGAATTACTTACAGCAATTATCTATTTTAAGTTTTAATCAATTAAAAAAAAATCAACACTGCAACATAGGGATTGTTAGCCTAATAAAGTTATTGGAATCGAGTCAAAGAGTTATACAGTACAGAAACAGACCCTTCGGTATCCCTCTGAGCTGTTCCTATTCATGTCCCTGTCCAGATGCCTTCTAATTGTTGTAACTGTACCAGACTCCACCACTTCATCTGACAGCTTGTAACATACATGCACCACCCTCTGTGTGTCGATGCCATCCCTCAGGTACCTTTTACTCCTTTCACCTCTTACCTTAAACCTATAACATCTAGTTTTGGCCTTCCCTACCCTAGGAAAAAGACCTGACTATTCAAACTAGCCATGGCCCTCAAAATCTTAGAAACATTGATGAAGTCACACCTCATCCCTCTGACACACCAGTGAGAAAAGCCCCGGCCTATTCAGCCTGTCCCTATAGCTCAAACCCTCCAATCCCAGCAACATCCTTGTAAATCTTTTATGAACCTTTTCAAGTTTAATCACAATCTTCCTATAGCAGGGAGGCCAGAGCCGAATGCTGTATTCTAAAGATGGCCTCAACCATATCCTGTACAGCTGCAACATGATATCCCAACTCCTATACTCAATGCACTGACCAATAAGGGCAAGGGGTTTTACTGTAAGTTACAAAGAACAAAAACCTTAAATAAGACAGAAAATTCTGGAAAAACTCTGCACGTCTGGCACCATCTGTGGAGAGAAAGCAGAGTTAACATTTTGGGTCCAGCGACCCTTCTTCAGAACTGAGCCATTTGTCCTGCCAAGTTTCTCCAGCGAGTTCTAATTTTGTTTCACATTTCCTGCATCTGCAGTTTTTTTTGTTTAAAGAAAGCCTGGAGTTTGGGAACTGTAAGGTTCAAACAGAAAATAGTCTTGACTATTTTACATTATCACAGGACTCAAGCACACTGGATGCAGATCGGATTTAACAAAAAAAATGCCTGGCACCAACTCATGAACCTATCACTAATTTAAAAAAAACTGAAACTGAGTTCAGTGTGGAAAGACAGAAGCAAAAGGGAAACAAATCTGTGTAATGTCAGTTACTGATTCTTTGAACGGAATTATAAAATTTGTGCAAGCGGACATGATCGAGCACATAACCAGTTCATGAGGGATTCTCAGAATGCCTTTTTCCTTTGTAGTTTATTCTAAGGGGTCACAAGCAAAGCCAGAATGTATTACATTCTAGTTGCCTGTAGGTCAGGGCAGGCCTTCTTCCTTCAAGTGCTGTGATCTGTATTCTATGACTGGAGTTAACAATTGTAACGATAGTGAAGCTATTAACCTTCACCACGATTACCTCATGAATCTGACCATAACACCTGGCATCCTCATATGTTGTTAAACATGAATCCAAAGGTTGTTGGCTATGACCGCCTGCTCCTGTACAGGGTATGACTCTGAGGTTCTGGCAAACCTTTAGAAATTACTTTATTGATGGAAGTTCCTCTTTTATGCTACGATATCACAAATAGTTACTCTTTGTTAATGAGGTATAACTGGGTTTATAATAGTCTACCAAGTCATAAATACGGCTGAACAACTTCTTGGTCCATGAAAATTAATTTTATATTTTTGTAATGCCATTCAAATAAAATTCTCATCAATTTTAATGTAGCATTTCTTTCAAAATATTCATTTATTCATTCAACAGCTCACTTGCTTATCCAACTTAATTGCACCCTAATAAAATTAATAAAAATAAACTTTATTTCTTGGTGTGCTGTCTTTGAAAATTACCTCACACACTTGGCTGATGACATTACTGCTCTAGGTGACCAAAGATCCTCTTTATTTGGTGGCAGATTCAAATTAGTGTTAAGAAACGAGCGCTAGATCTCTGTGGATTACTTTCGTCAAGGTCAGCGGTGATCACAAAATCTGGATCATGAAGTGATGATGCAACCTAGTGGCTTACTACCACTTCAGAGGGCAACTATGTTGATGTTGGCAAGGAGTCTGACACGGGCAAGCGTTTGTAAAATAATAATGAATGACAAAGCAACGTCGGAATTTAAAACAAAAAGCATTAAAACACTAGATGGAGCCAAGAACTGATTAGAGGGCAGTTTGACTCCATGATCTTATTATTCCCAATTTCAGGCATGTCAGAATGGGAACATGACTAGAAGTCTGTTATTTCCAATAAAATAGTATGTGGGAAAATCGACTATGTCCATGCCAAGCTTTATGAGGCAATACCATAGCAGAAAGTCAAATATAACACATGGTCTAATCACTTATACACAAAATTTGTCAGGCTACTACCATTTAAACATTGAGATAAGTCTGTTGCTGGCTTCGGGCAGGAACATTTTGACTTTGAAATCAACAGAGTTAATTCTTGGTCATCGGTTTCAGAATGAACAAGGCAGTAGGCAGATAAAAATAGTGATCAGTGAGTACTGGCAGGATATTCATTTTTGGATGGTATCACTGCTGAATGTATTCCAGAATTCAGCTGAAAACTGCTCACCAAGAATCTGAACGCTGCTGATTAAGTTCTAACTGCTGGCCCAGCTGGGATAAATTTACTTAGCACTGACCTGCAAAAGGGTCTGGGAGCATAAGATCTTAAAGACTTCATACTAGACTGGGAATTGCTTTTGTCCACTAGAAACATTTGAGGAACAAATATGAATAAATTGAATAGTTGGTGTGGTGAAATGGACATTCTACAGACAACAAGAGCCCGTAATTAAAATTTGTTACTTGTTATTTCAACCAAGTGTCTCTTTAGAAGAACACTTTCAAAACAAGGAACATTTAATATTTTGCTCCCTCGTGGTGCCTTTAAGTGTACTCTACTCAGTATATACCTCACGGGAACCAGGCAATTTTATTTATTTGGAAAAAAACTGCAGTCCATTTCCCATTCAGTTGCACAAATTTAGCACAAAAACTTCAGCATTCAAAGCTTTTGTTCAGTCATCACTGACAGCTTTTAAACCAATTCAGTTTCTTGATGTTTGTGAAATAAGAGAGCATGATTTAAAAAATGCATATTTTTAATTCTACCTTTCACGAACCTAACTGCTGGTCATTGCTGTTAATGATCAGCATAGTTGTGTAATAAATATTTGACCAGGATGATTTAGGTTTATACTGTTTGGATTTAGTGAATATGGGTTGTGATTTAGCATATAACTTTGGTTTTGAAATGGTCAGAAAGCAAAATTTCAATTTTCACAGCTGGCCACGTCAAAACATCTATAATAAACAAAACAAAAAAATTGCAACAGAAAACTCAGTGCATTGGCTCAATCAACCTGATTTGGCTTCAAGCAAAAAGTCTTAATTATATTTACCCTGCATTCTGCTGTCATCCTGACCCTTTTTCCTTCTTCCACCTTCCCAATCTAGCTGTGAACGCTGATATTGTTTCTGTCTCAACCACGAATCCTGGAAGTGAATTCATAGCCTCATGACTCTCTACATCCTGCCCTCTGTTTAAAGTCATTCAATTGTGTCCTTCAGTAAAGATCTCTCAACAACTGAAAACAAATTGTTTTCATCTAGCATATCTCATCCTTTCATAGTTTTAATTAAATGTACAATACTGTCCTGTAATCTATGTTGTTCGAACTAAAACAAATGATGCATATTTTCAAGACTTTCTTCATACTCATATTTCCTAATTCAGGCCAGCATCCTAGTCTTTATGCCCTCTCAAGATTTAACTTCTTTCCATCGCATGGTGCCCGGCACCATAACTAAAATTTAATTATTTTAATAGATAGGTTCACCATTACCTCTAGCTATTACTTTCCTTATCTCAAGATGCAACTTTCCAAATTCTATTTTCTAGAAGGTGTTATCAACTTGAGGTGCATTCTTTAATATCTAGAGGTGACAAGACATCTTAAATCTACTTGTTCTTGAAAGACACCGGCCTGCTTCCATTGTGAAACTATTACTGCTCTTTTCAAAAATCAATCATCACCTGATTCTTACTGACACTGAATTTCAAGATTTAACTGTTTGAGACTACGGTCTAGATCTTTTCTACCTCCACTCCCATCTTCCAGATCTTTATGATGAATTAATAAATAATGCAGAAATGGCAGATGAGAAAATCTCAGATTGAAGAGATTTTTGTAGAAGCAATTTTAGCTGGGAGTAAGGGAGACATTCTGCTTTATCTTCATATATCATGCATCTAACTCCATCTAAACTATGCAGGGCCATCAGATATCTATCCAAAGGATACAACCTTAAACAGTTCAACACTGCATTACACCAAAAGTCAATCTAGATTACAGCCTTTTAGAAAAGCAACAAGTGCTAAAATATGAGATAGTAAGAACAGCCCATGCTGGAGTTAGTTAACACAGTGTGGAGCTGGAGGAGCACAGCAAGCCAGGCAGCAGAGGAGCAGGAAAGTTGACATTTCGGATTGGGACCCTAAAAGTGCTACAATATAGCTGGCATCCACTGGCATGTGAAAAAGACAACTGGTTAATCTTTAAGGGTGTATATCCCTTGTCAGAAGAAGGTCCTGCATTCAAAAACCTTAACTTATTCATCAACATTTCTAGAACTTGTGATTTTTAAAACAATTTAGACTGTTGGGCACAACTTCATGGGTTCAAACAAGGACGACTGTTACAGTCAGCTGGATTTAATGGGTTAACTTTATTCTTCAACCATGCGTGCCTATGATTCCCACCACTGCCCCACACAGATTGAGGGAAAACTCCCATCCCTTAGCAGCAAGGCCAAGCAGCATCTCAGGAGCACAAAAGCTGACGTTTCGGGCCTAGACCCTTCATCCCGAAACGTCAGCTTTTGTGCTCCTGAGATGCTGCTTGGCCTGCTGTGTTCATCCAGCCTCACATTTTATTATCTTGGAATTCTCCAGCATCTGCAGTTCCCATTATCTCTGATCCCTTAGCAGCAGTAAGTTAAGGCTCAGAGTGCCAGTGGGAGCAGTGAATACTACCAGTTCAGCAAGGTCCATGAAAAGATTTGAGCTTCAAACAAGGGTCTCAATAAGGGTACGTCTGGTTAGGGAAGGCAAAGTAGAGTACGTGGCTGGATTAGGAAGAGGGTTACACTGTGCCTGTGTGTCTCCAATGTGCCCCAGAGTTGCTGCTAAAGATGTACTCTTCCCCCTTTCATCTAGGGCTGCGTGCTTGTTGTGGGAATCTCCTGCCACTAGTTAATTAGTGGGATGAGGCTTTTAAGTTGGCTGGAACTACCCATTTAAGGGGTCTCAACTGGTTCAAAAATAGGTAGGCCACACAGTGGCCAGCCACAAGTAGAATGCTGACAGGGCAGAGGTGAAGGAGAAGGCAGGTGGCAGGCAGGAAAGCAATAAATCTAGCCTACTGAGTTTACTCCCTGACTGCCTTTAGTCAGCAGTACAACACCTTAGAGTTGAAAGACACCCATACATTTAAAAACCTCCTTATTCTCAACATTATGAAGGAAAACAGTACAGTACCATCGAACTTCATTTAAAATGAATCATTAAAATTCCAACTCATACAGAAGATCAAGACCACACAACCCTGCAGGGTGCATCACCAAACAATTAAGGTCCTATAAAATCAACTACATGATTTAAAAGCAGAATGATGATTCAATGAATAGTTCATCTAGAAGGAGGCTCAGCTTTGAAGTACCCTGATGGAAAAATAGCTTAATAAATGTCAAGGCTCACAAATGACTAACAGCAAAATATCAGAGGTCAATTAGTACCCATGAACTATATACCAGCAAGCAATCAGTATTTTCAGATGTATTTGTAGTTTCAGTCACTATATTTGGTCAGATAATATTGGACAGAAAAACAGCTTCAGCTGTTTCACCACGAACTTCAGATTTCATATGGGTACAAACTCTTTATTTTCACATTCCTGAGGCTTGCTTACAAAAACTAAAAGCACTACTTTATTTTGCCACTTCCGAGTTGAAATCAGCATCTGTTGAATTGAGCATTGAAATCAATCAAGACATTGCTTACTAGATTTTTGCAGGCTAATACCCACTGGGGTATGAAATCCAGATTGACATTCTCATACAGTACTGAGGGAGTGCAGTACTATTGGAAGTGCTGAATTTTGGAATGAGATGCTAAACCAAAGGCCCATCTGCCCTCTCAGCTGAATGTAAAAGATACCACAGCCCTATTTTGAAAACAAGCTGGTGCCCTTCCCAAAACTAACCTCAAAATCAACATCATGAAAACTGGTTAGCTGAGTACACTGCAGGTTGTGGGAGCTTGTTGTAAGAAAATTTGCTCCTGCATTTCCTTCACAATGACAAATATATTCAAAAATATTTAATTGGTGATAGAGCACTTTGAGGGCTTTGGTGGTTTGAACATGTTCTAGATAAATAAAGCCTTTCATTCATTCTATTCTAGTTATTTCTGTAGAAACCAATTGACATATAAGGGCTCAGAAACTAAATATATATGGGCAGTCCCCTGGTCACAAATGGGCTCTGTTCTGGAATCTGTACGCAAGTTGACTTGTCTACAAGTTAGAACACAATGCAGGGTAATATAAAATAGCCATTCGTAAGTACAGGAACTACTCATATCTTGGATCTTTAAAATTGTACCCCAGTATAGGATTGCATTCAGAAATACGAGCATTCCTAAGTCAGACATTTGTAAAATTGGGAACCTCATGTAAAACTTAAAACAAGGGCTGCTTTAATAAATTATGAGATAGACTCGAGAAGCAGCTAACTAAATCAATTGTCTTGTTCCTGACTTTCATCATCAACCTATTTAATATTTGAACATGTTCTACTTTTACTAAAGCAAAACTTAGAACAGCCATGTTAGATATCCATCTTGATCTCCAACTATCAAAATGTTTATAAGGATTCAGGTGAAATCTTACAAAGGTATCGGCTCTGACTCAGACTAAAGTCTCAATTGAAAGCTGTATATAAAAACTATTTCTGACAGGATGCCTCATGAATTAACACTGTAAGCTTGTATCTAAATGCTAACCTTCACTCCTTCATTGTAATTGTCAATTGGACTGTTTAGGCTGGCAATACTTCCTCCGTGGCTAGGGGCACCAGGTCGAGGAGGCTTCTTTGGTGGCGCTGCATGCTCTGCTTGTCAAAAAGAAGAAAACAAAATCAAAACTGCTACTTCATTGGTTGTTATACCGCTGGAAATCTAGAAATAGTACATCTCTGTCAAAATATATAATAATCGATAATCAGAAATACTTCTAAAGAACGTGGAATAGACTTCTTCATAGTGTGCACTTTGTGAGTCTGACTGCAGAATGAAACACTTGGTTGCTTAAGAGCCATGTGGGAGATAACACAATGTGTGGCCGGATGAACACAGCAGGCCAAGCAACATCTCAGGAGCACAAAAGCTGATGTTTCGGGCCTAGACCCTTCATCAGAGAGGGGATGGGGAGTGGGTTCTGAAATAAATAGGGACAGAGGGGGAGGCGGACCGAAGATGGATAGAGGAGAAGATAGGTGGAGAGGAGAGTATAGGTGGAGAGGGGATGGGTCAGTCCGGGGTGGACAGACAGGTCAAGGAGGCGGGATGAGGTGTGGCTGGAGGCGGGAGGAGGGGATAGGTGAGAGGAAGAACAGGTTAGGGAGGCGGGGACGAGCTGGGCTGGTTTTGGGATGCAGTGGGGGAGGGGGAGATTTTGAAGCTCGTGAAGTCCACGTTGATACCCTTGGGCTGCAGGGTTCCCAAGCGGAATATGAGTTGCTGTTTCTGCAACCTTCGGGTGGCATCATTGTGGCACTGCAGGAGGCCCATGATGGACATGTTGTCTAAGGAATGGGAGGGGCAGTTAAAATGGTTCGCGACTGGGAGGTGTAGTTGTTTATTGTGAACTGAGCGGAAGTGTTCTGCAAAGCGGTCCCCAAGCCTCCGCTTGGTTTCCCCAATGTAGAGGTAGCCACACCGGGTACAGTGGATACAGTATACTACATTGGCAGATGTGCAGGTGAATATCTGCTTAAAATAGAAAGTCATCTTCGGGCCTGGGATGGGGGTGAGGGAGGAGGTGTGGGGGCAAGTGTAGCACTTCCTGCGGTTGTAGGGGAAGGTGCCGGGTGTGGTGGGGTTGGAGGGGAGTGTGGAGCGGACAAGGGAGTCCCGGAGAGAGTGGTCTCTCCGGAAGGCAGACAAAGGTGGGGATGGAAAAATGTCCTGGGTGGTGGGGTTGGATTGGAGATGGCGGAAGTGTCGGAGGATGATGCGTTGTATCTGGAAGTTGGTGGGGTGGTACGTGAGGACAAGGGGGATCGTCTTGGGGCGGTTGTGGCGGGGGCGGGGTGTGATGGATGTGTTGTGGGAAATGCGGGAGACACGGTCAAGGGCGTTCTCAACCACTGTGGGGCAGGGGGGGGGAGGGGTGGGGGATGGTGATGCTGCAGTCCTTGAAGAACACGGACATCTGGGATATGCGGGAGTGGAATGCCTCATCCTGGGAGCAGATGCGGCAAAGGCGAAGGAATTGGGAATGGGGGGATGGAATTTTTGCAGGGGGAGTGGGTGGGAGGAGGTGTATTCTAGGTAGCTGTGGGAGTCGGTGGGCTGGAAGTGGACATCATTTTCTAGCTGGTTGCCTGAGATGGAGACAGAGAGGTCCAGGAAGGTGAGGGGTGTGTTGGAGATGGCCCAGGTGAACTTGAGGTTGGGGTGGAAGGTGTTGGTGAAGTGGATGAACTGTCCGAGCGCCTCTTAGGAGCAAGAGGCGGCACCGATACAGTCATCAACGTAACCGAGGAAGAGGTGGGGTTTGGGGCCAGCGTAGGTGCGGAAGAGGGACTGTTCCATGTAACCTACAAAGAGGCAGGCATAGCTTGGGCCCATGGGGGTACCATGTGGGAGACCTGGTCAATTTTGGGAACTAGGTCTTATTAGCATGAACACCATTCAAATGAAAACAGCTTGCTTGAGTAGTACCCAACTTCATCTTAAACATTCACTGTCTCTTCTACCAGTATGTTGGAGCAGCTGTATTTACTATCTATAGAACGGCCTGTAGTAACCCATTTCCCAAACGTACAGGTTCAATTGCCTAGAAACACAAGGGCAGGTGTACGGGAACACCAACATCTGCAGGTTCTGCTGCAAGCCACATCCTATCTTGCAATGGGACAATTTTCCTCTCCTTTATTTCAGTTGGTCCAAGACCTTGCATCTCACTGTTCAGTAGTACTGTGGTCATACCTTCATCATAGAGACTGCAGCTCAAGAAACACCCCACCAACATTTCCTCAAAGTAGTTGGGAACAGGTAAAAAAATGCCAACCTTTCCAACAATGCCCACATCATAGGACTTAATAAAAAAACTTCCAAGCTTTTCTACTCCATTGTTCTATTGGCAAATCTGAGGATTTCAATACTTTATTAACTGCTTTGCTAACTAATCCTACCAACTAAGGTTCAGGCCCAACCATATCCAATCTCTTTAAAAAATTATACGACTGAAATTTTATTGTCTCTCCTTACACTGATCAGAAAGCATTATCTTACACTCCCTGCAGTGAATTTTGTCTGCCGACCATACCATCAGCCCAAGTCCTCCTCTCTTTTAACCACACTTTCAAATTTCCTCTGGATATTGTTACTCATTCCATATGTTGACAGTGAATTGTTTTCCTATCGCTCTTGACCATGACACTAGAAGTTATTTCACTACGTCTAGTTTATTTGTTAATTACAATGCCTGACTGCTTCCTCACACTCTTTTCATCAAGTTAAGTCTTTCCCTCTGATACACCATTTAGAATGTCTTTTTGTGACTGAAAAATCAGGCTGCTTATATGGTGTTTACATTTCAGGTTGCTATTGAAGCTTATCAATGCATCCACACTGTTGGTGTTGCATCAGAAAAGTGAAAGGGGAAACCACATTTATGAAGTGCTATGCATGCCATAGCCAAGGTGCCATGAGTTTTCCGGCAGAATTACAAACATTGGATCTGAAAATGGGTCATTAACATTTTGTTCTAAAATTTATCCTCATTTATTGAGCAAAACAAACCTTTAAGGTATTTCAATTCTTACCTTGTTTCCCTACAGGCTGGTAGATGTGATGATTGCCAGTCTAAATAAAAACAATATGAAAATAAAAGATGATCATAATACAGTTTACATATTTGATTGGCAGCAGCATAATGGCTTCTAATTACATTACTTAATGGAATCAATTTTTTAATGCCAGTTTTTAATAGAAGCTCTTGGAAAGAAAAACAAAATTAAAAGTTATTCTTGCAGTTCACTAGACAGCCCAGAGCTTAAACTTTTATGATTTTCGTTCTCTCTCTGCTTGGGTTACCTGCAATGCATAGTACTATGTTAAAGGCGGAAAATAGTTTTTCACCTTGGTCACTTTGACGATACAAGTACTGGATGACGAGAGAAAGTGCAATACCTTATCCTTCCAATTGCAAAAGGTTTGAACAACAGGTGAAGTTGGCAATTTCACACTGCTACTACGCAGTAGCAATGCAAGTTCACCGTGAACAAGATGGTGCTGTCAAGCCAAAAATACATTGTGTTTGTCATACAAATTAGTAATATGGCATATAGAACTTCAGTGCTGGTATTATGCCAGGTATGTAGGCCATAAATCGCAAAGATTAGCAAATTCTATTAAACAGCTTATCCCTTCAGCTATTCACAATAAGCAAGATAATGGCAGTACCCAACCAACTCATGCTTGCAAAACTTGCAACAGTGTACAACTTTAGATGTGATTCTGCATTTGAACAACATTTACTAGATAATCCCAAGTTTGTGAAGAATTACACTGACAATCAATTCCTAATTGGCAGTTGGGTTCCTCATGTGCTGAAAGCTGCACGTATTAATTCACAGAGAGCCGGGTTTTCTTGACAGAAAAAAAACATGTCTAAGCACTGCACCTGCTTCAAGTCAACAGAATACATGACAGCCATTTGCTGATACATTTGTGAAGGAAATACCCTGACCAATCAAAGTCACCGTGCCTGGTTTCAAATCTAAATGAAGCCATTAAGTTATCAGTCAATCATCATTAACAACCGCATTCTCCATGGTAATGCAAAGGCAATCAGAATCCACTTGTTAACTAATTAACATTCACCCCTTATACAACAGAAATGCTACTTGTCTCCTCCTTTATTGGCACTCTTGTGAATTAACCTGATGGGCACAAGATTTGTCATGAAGAGAGTCACAAATTTGGAACTCGTGCATAAAATGCTAGTGCACAACACTGTATGACCTCTCTTAAAAGTAAATTTTTTGAGGGAAATTGGTTTGTTCACAAAACTGATTCTGTTTATTTGGCCAAATCCTCAGTTTAAATCACACTGTGCATATACCAACTTCAAGCACAGGTCTTAAATTATACTAGTAGAAATGGACCAGATTGGAATCATCTAGCATTCAAAATCATCTATCATCAAAATTATAAGGAGATGACACATGTGTCGCTCTCTTGATTGGACTAAGAAAGTCTACTGGTACCAGAAATAGCATACTGCAAAAACTTACTGGGTCCAGGAGACCACCATCATCTCGATCAACATTGTTTCTCATTGACCTTGGATCGGGTTTCTGAAAAGAAAATTACAAGGCAGAAATTAAAACATTCAGACAATATTGTTCGTTTTCTGCTGCACAGAATGTTCAATTCAGCAAAATCTAAGTGTAAACAATTCAAACTCAAAATGGTTACTTTACCAATTTTCCAACACATGACCTGAAAACTTCCATAATATAATTTTTGTCTGGGAGCAAAACAGCAGCCTATTCTCCCCTCACAGCAGTAATTACATACAGAGGACGGGAATAACATGCAATAATTCCTGTTTCCTGTCAGAGGAAGGCTTATAAGTACTTGGCTGCAGAAATACAGAAAGAGTGTTCAATTACAACTTACAGACACAGTACTAAGACCATTTCAAATTAAACCGATATCTTGTTAAATTCAATTTGCCCTTGTTTACTTAAGACATGATGACAGCTCTTCACTTCATCAGTGTGGGAATGATAACGATTAAAACTCACTGAAGGAAATGGGGATGTTTCTAAATCCTAGCTTGTGAATTTTTTTTTTATTTTTGACATGGTCTGTAATCAATTTGTCCCAAACCTCTTCCCCATGAGAATTTTTGTTTGTGATCCATCAATATTTGCTTCTTCTTTAAACAAATACTTTAAATATTTGGTTTGTGACCAGTGTCTTTATTTGGATCAACTATTTTTCCTCTCTAACCCAACTATGCTGTAATGAATACAGTTTTAAGAGGGACACAAACGAGTACTTGAAATTGATTTTAAACAGAATAAGAAGTCTCCATTCCTGGAAAGGCTTGCAACATTGAGGTTTGCTGCAGTTTGTCACAATTTTTAAGTCAACTTATCTTGGTTGGCGCACTCGTAACTTTATAACAGCATGAGGGGTTTCTCTGCAGAAAAATCAGGGAAGAAATTCAACCTGAGAAGAAAGCCATTAGTGGAAAGTTCATTCAAAGAACTCTGCCAATTTAAAATGGGAATTGGGTTTCATCTGTATTTAACCGGTGAGCCATGCTATCCTTACCACTGCGAATATTGATCGGTGAATCCCAGGGTTGAGGTTGATCCTGCCAAGTGAAATAGCATTTCAATACCTTTACAGAGATAGGAGATGCATTCCTCTACCTCAAGGCTCCATAAAGTATAATATTTTCTGAATGTTATCAGCAGCTCCTACAGTGCCTTTACCTAGCACTGGATAGACTGACTATGTGGAACAACCTGGCGCATGTTTGGCAGACTAATTTTAACTGAGGTCCAAGAACTGATGTAATTATTCTAATTTGCATTTGCAAGATACTTAATGTTCAATTACAGGTGAGTAATTTGTACAGCCACAAATCACTGAATTTCAAGTGAGCTGTTGCACACTTCCAGGAGATCGCCATTGTTTTCACGCACATAAAATAGGCATACTGATGTTAAATTCTGGCATCCTATGTCACCAGTCTTATAGAAACTTAATGAAAATATTTTACTGGGGAGAAAGTGTGAAGTTACTTGACATGTCTACCCACAGCACTTGTCTTTTAAAGCAGGGCTTGAACACTGCCGTTCTGTTTCCTCCCTTACCACTGTCTGTACCCTTAGTATTCCTTCCAGGTGAGTCAGTGATCATAATGCAATTTTATCAGTGGGAGACTTGCAGACCTACCTGAAAGGGGCATTTGGGCGTGTAGATGGCTCAACTTTGACAGTCAGTTGATCAGTGGAAACACAATGGCTATTCCCTACTAAGGACGGCTGCCCACCCAACTGGGTTGAAACAAAGGCCTTAGTTGGATGAGGAAGGGGAAACAGCGATGGACATGTGCGACACAATCAGCTCAGTGAGGTCTGAGGTCTCAGGGCAACTCAGGCAGATCCTGGTGACGTGGGAGTCAGGGAGGGCAGGTGGTGTGTCGCTGTGTAGACAGGCATTGGTACCAGGGTCACTCTGTGGGCTAAAGAATGTCCACAAATGAGTGTACCACCTGCAGTTTACCAGCATTTGCAGCTAACCCACGTGGCAAAGCCAGCCCAATTCCTCCTCAATCCTCTGGCTAAGTACTAATGGACATTTGAACAAGCTCTTAATTGACTACTTAACTGTTTCATTGGTCTCTATACTAGAGAGCTGTCATTTAATTGCTTACTTCCACGCCACCACACACCCTTCTTTTCCTTCCCACCTCCTGCCTTTTCACTGTCCCTGTACTCGCTATTACATCACTACTTGCATCCAATTCGGCTGCTACAATTCTTTTCCTGTCACTGACCATAAATACTACTTTTTTCTTTCTATAGACGCTACATGACCTCCTGGGTATTTCCAGCATGCTTTGTAGATAGATGTTAAGTTTTTGCAGCAGAATTTACACTGTTTTGTTTTAACCCGTTAACAAGAAGCTTGGCTCCAATCCAGAACACACAGCCAGCCAGATGTGATCTCAAATTCAAGATTAAGACAACATCATATTCTGCCAAAATAACTTGTCAGCACAGTTGTAGTTCTAGCAGTAGCATTTCCAAATAGGGAGAAGTTGGGCATAATTATTCTTCCAATGATATTTCAAGCCTTCCTCACCAATATGGTTGTACTTACAATCATAAGAAAACCAAGTTTGAACTTGTTTATTACGGAGGCATTTCATCCAAACTCGCAATAGCAGTGATGCAGGTAAGAAATAAATTTTATAAACAGGAAGTTAGTTTAGGTAATGTGAGGATGAAAATCTCAAATGGTAAGGAGTGTTTTAGTAAGTATTTTCAGATGATGCAAAAGACTATAATTTTTGAAGATATTTCTCAACACATTTGCCAGGCATAATTCCTAAAAGATCTGCATGTAATTTTTAGTTTTGCAGTTACATCATATATTGAAAAGATTGAGGTCTTTATTTTGCAAGAATTTTTTTCAATACCTTTCCCTTAACTGTTCAGTCATTACATTATGTTCCACTCAGCTGAAATACATTTGTATTTAACTTAACAGCAGCTGTAAATTTTAGATGCACGTGGTCCAGAAATACCATGACCTAATTTTGTTCCTCCTCAATAACATTCCACTGTAAAACCCAACACTGACTTTTTGATCCTTTATCAATCAATGCCTCAATATCCAACTTCCTCACCTATCCAGATTCCATTAAAAGTGCTTTCTCAAAAAACAGCTCCATTCTGTTCTCAATATTCACTGCCTCACTTTCTCTCCAGTACAGTATCTTTGAATGCATCAACACTGCTCAGCTGCACTGACTCCTCTCCGTAACTCCCTTTAAATCCTTCTAGACTGGCTTTCACCCTTCTCACAGCACAATGACTTTACTACAATCATAATGATGCAATAATGATAATAGGGCATTATTCCTCATTGTCCACCCTCAGGTACTGATAAATTGGCTATTTTTCTCCAATGAAAGATAGTAGGAACTGCTGATGGTGAAGTTTGAGATAACAAGGTATGGAGCTGGATGAACATAGCAGGCAAGGCAGCATCAGAGGCACAGGGAAGCAGACATTTCAGGTCTGGACTCTTCTGCAGTGAGGGGAAGGGGAAGGGGATTCTGAAATAGAGAGAGGAGGCGATGATGGAAGGTGGATAGAGGAGCAGATAGTTGGAGAGAAGGCGGAACCCTGCAGACCAATGGTCTCAATGTAGGCTTCACAAGCTTCAAAATCTCCCCACCCCCAACCTAATCCCAAGATCTGCCCAGCTCATCCTTGCCTCCTTGACCTGTCCGTCTTTTCTCCCACCTGTCCACTCCTCCCACCTCACTGACTAATCCCCATCCCCATGTCCTACCTACTAGACTCATCCCCACCTCCTTCCTTGTCCTGTCCGCTCTCCCTCCCAACTGACCAAACCCCATCCCAACTCCCTACCTACACTCACCTTTACTGGCTCCATCCCTGCCTCCTTGACCTGTCCGTCTTCTCTCCACCCATCTGTTCCTCTATCTACCTTCCGTCATCGTCTCCCCCTCTCTCAATTTATTTGAGAGCCCCCTTCCCCTCCCCCTTTTCTGACGATGTGTCCCGGCCTGAAACATCAGCTTTCCTGCTCCTCTGATGCTACTTGGCCTGCTGCGTTCATCTAGCCCTACATCTATTTTCCTTTGATGTCGCTATTTGTCAGGACTGACTACCCACAATTTCATAACAACCAACCTAAATGTAGTCAGTGCATCTCAAGAAATGCTTTCCGTTACATTCCCACAATACCAGTTTCAGAATCTCTTAAGGATGTCTTTAGGCTCCCTTCCCGCTCACTAGTCTTGGGAATATGATTCACAGGCATAAGGTCACTTTGCACATGTATGCCAATAACACTTTTTTTTCTCTCCATTACATGTCTGACTGCTTTCTGCAGTTGGATTGGTTGACTGACCAACTCAGTCACAGATTCATACAGCACGGAAACAGACCCTTTGGTACATCTTTAGCAACAACCAGACATCCCAATCTGACTTTGTCCCAAGTGCCAGTATTTGGCCCATATCCGTCTAAACCTTTCTTATTCACATACCCATCCTGATGGCTTTTAAAATGTTATAACTATACCTGCCTCTACCAATCTCTCTAGCAGCTTGTTCCATACATGCACTACTCTTGGTGTGAGAAAGTTACCCCTCAAGTCTTTTTTAAAATCTTTCCCGTCTCACCTTAAATCCAAGCCCTCTAGTTTTGAACCCAACCTAGGAAAAAGACCTTGGCTATTCACGCTATCCACGTTCCTCATGATTTTTTATAAACTTATTTTTATAAATTTCTATAAGGTCACTCCTTAGCCTCCAATGCTCCAGGGGAAAAAAGCACCAGCCTATTCAGCCTCTCCCCATAACTCAAACTTTCCAGTTCTGGCAACATCCTTGTAAATCTTTGTCTGCACATTGTCAAGTTTAACAACATCCTTCCTACAGTAGGGCAACCATAATTCTACACTGAATTCTATTCACCAATGTCCTGTATAGCCATACTTGGCATCCCAACTCCTATACTCAAAGTTCTGACCAACGACGGCAAGCATGCCAAATACCTTCTTCACCACCTTGTCTATCTGCAACTCCACTTGCAAGGAACTATGCATCTGCATCCCCAGGTCTTTGTTTGGCAACACTCCTCAGGGACCTACCATTAAGTATAGGTTCTTCCTGGTTTGCCTTGCCAGAATACAATGACTCACAAATATAAATCCTGCTGTACTAAGATAATCATCTTCGATGTCCATTATGCCACCTAGTTTAGTGTCATTTGTGATCTTACTATATTCACATCCAAACCATTTATACGAATGACGAAAAGCAGTTGACGCAGCACCGATCCCTGGGGCACACTGGTGCTCATGAGCCTCCAGGCTGAAAAGCAGCCTTCTACCCCATCCTTTGTCTTCTACCCGCAAGCCAATTTTACATACCATGAGGAACTTTGTTGAATGCTTGCTGAAGTCCTTATCAACAACATCTTCTGCTCTGCCTTCAGAAAACTGTCATTGTCACCTCTTCAAAATACTCAGTTAAATTAGTGAGACACAATTTTTCATGCACAAAGCCATATTGGCTATCCCTAATCAATCTTTACCTTTCCAAAAGCATATAAATCCTGTCTCTCAGAATCCTCTCCATCAACCTGCCCACCGCTGACCAAAGGCTCCTGGTTTCTGGTTCCTGGCTTTTCCTTACAGTCTTTCTTAAGTAACGGCACCACACTTGACAGGGAATCAAGCTCTGATACATCACA
The DNA here is from genome assembly GCF_030684315.1 of Stegostoma tigrinum. Taxonomy (NCBI): domain Eukaryota; kingdom Metazoa; phylum Chordata; class Chondrichthyes; order Orectolobiformes; family Stegostomatidae; genus Stegostoma; species Stegostoma tigrinum. The sequence continues at coordinate 112,101,453 of NC_081358.1, read as the reverse complement.
TTTGAGATTTTTTGGTTGAAAGTCTGAAGACATCAAATTCAGCTCTTGGCACAAACTGTAATCTGTTACCACTAATTTCATTCACCTCTCCACCTCACCAACTAAAACCGATGACAACTTCGGTACTCTATTCATCCTAGTTTAGCTTCAGAATCTATGTTCTTTCCAGCCTGAATACAACTTATTCCACTATTGGCTCCATGTCCACAACATGGCCTTGAAGTTGTTAGATTTTGGTTTAAAAACTAAAGCCAGTTGGCTAATGTCCATTAAGGAAGGAAATCTGGTGTACACACCTGGGTTCAGTCTACAAGTGACTCAAGTACCATATGAATTCAGTTAACCCTTAACCGTTTAGAAAGATACTCAATTATGTATAACAGTTTTAAAGAATGTAGGGCAACAGTTCAAGGAAGAAGCCCAACAGCAATTTCTTGAAATGCCCAGGGTTGGGCATTGATACAGCCTTGTCAGCAATACCCCACATTCACAGTATGAATATGAAAAAAACAAACAACTCTTAGTGAAGAGCCGCTTGTTATTGAGTATTGAAGTAACCTTTCCAAACTTCTTTTAAGTTATCCTGTGAAAACACTTTCTTGAGACCCATTTCTTTCACCAAACTTTCTGCAGTGCTCCCTAAACTCTCCCCTTCTAGCACAAAATTTTAGTTACTTACAGTGTTCTGTGAACGGCTAGACAAGCTGCTGTTGTTAATAAGAGTAGATGATTTGGGAGACCTTTTATGGCTTAAAAAGCAAATCTGTGTGATCATCCAGTTGTAGAACGGTATTTCAGAGGCGAATCTCTGTTCATTACTGCTTTTTAACTCCTGATAGTGCAGCTGAGGTCAGCAACAAGCAGTCTGGAAATGTGGTAATGAATCTACATCTGCAACACCATGAATTGTAAAACACACTGCACCACCCAATCTCAATCCTGGCTTTGGGCAAGGAAAACACAAGCGAGGCCAACAATCCACTGGTGACTTAGCCTTTAACTATTCATTTAATTGAAACCATAAACTCTTCAAACAGATGAAAGCTACCATTTTTATGGCAAAAAAAGGGCAAGTTCGCATGACTTGAAAGTTTTAAGTTTCCTGTAGCCCATAACTCAGTTTTCCTGGAGCAAAATTACTGCAAAATTGAGACAGCTGATTAAATAACAAAAGAACAATGGCATTTGAGGGAGAACCACAATTTATTCTGACCTCAGTTTTCGGAGAAATTCATCTCTTTTATACCAAACTATGAAAATCTACACTTGCTTTTCGAGAAATAAAGCATCAGACCCGAGAAAAGAAACCGATAACCTGAATGTTCCATCGGCTTTAGCTGGAGATCAAGTCATCAACCACCTAATTTAGTATTGTTTGACACATGAACAAATGAGGTGTATCCTGCTAAACAAGAATGCATTCAATTTAGGTCACACCATCCTTGACTGACGGTGATCTCCATGCTGATAACATTCGACCACACAGGAGTGCTGACCAGATGACTTTTCAGCATCTTTGAACAATGAACTAATGAGTGATACTCTCGTTCTTTACTCATGGAAGTCCTTTACCTTTTGAAATGACCGAAGCTGCTTTCACCACCTTTTCAGCTAATACAATCCAGATACTAATAGAGCATAGTAAATCCAAAATAATCTTCCTGCCAATGAAGACAGTTAAGTCTTTCAACTCTATCAAACACCTTCATAATTCCGAGTACCTCAATGAAATTTCCTCTTAAACTTCTCTGCTTCAAGGTAAACAATCTCAGTTACTCTGGTGGCATTCTGGTATACCTCCTCTGAAAGGGCTTTTTTAAAAATACATTTATGGGATGTGCATTATATCATGTGTTGTACTACCACTGTGCTAAGTAGGAAAGGCTTCGAACAGATTTAGTAACTGAAGACTGTCATGGACGCTGCTCAAATACCCTCAGCCGCAATGCTGAGAGCGCGCAACATATCAATGCGAAAGAAAAGGCTAAAGCATTTGCAGCAATTTTCAGCCAGAAGTACTGAGTGGATGACCTATCTTGGCTTCCTCCAGACATTCCCAGCATCTCAGATGGGAGGCTTCAGCCAATTCAAATTATTCCACATGATATCAAAAATTGGTTTAACACATTCAATACTATAAAAGTTGTGTGCCCTGACAACATTCCAGTGAATGTATTCGAGACTTATCATTTAGAACGTGCGACACTCCTAGCCAAACTGCTCTAATACAAATACAACGCTGATATCTACCTGACATTGTGGAAAATTGCACAGCAATGCCCTTGTCATAAAAAGGAGGATAAGTCAAACCAGCCAATAACCATCCTATCAGTTTGGCCTTGCTCATCAGTAGTGATGGAAGGTGCCATCAACAGTGCTAACAAGCAGCAGCTGCTCAGTAATAACCTGCTCACTGACGCTCCATTTGGATTCAGCAGGGCTACTCAGCTCCTGCCCTCATTTTAGCCTTGGTTCAAACATGGGCAAAAAATTCCAGAATGAGGTAAATGTGACAGCCCTTGACATCGAGGCCATATTTGACCCAGTACGGTATCAAGGATCAGTGGTAAAATTGGAGTCAATGGGAAAATTCTTTGCTGACTCATGCCTGGCGCGTAGGAAGATGGATATTGTTGCTGGAAATCAGTTGTCTCAGTCCAAGAATATGTCTGCAGAAAGTCCTCAGGGGCATGTCTTGGGCCCAAACACTTTCACCTGCTTCGTCAACAATCTTCTCTCCATCATAAGGCCAGTAAAGGGCATAATTGCCAATGGATGCACAATGTTCTGCACCAGATGGTGAAGCAGTCAGTGCAAATGCAACTAGACATAGATAACATCCAGGATAATAAAATGTGAGGCTGGATGAACACAGCAGGCCCAGCAGCATCTCAGGAGCACAAAAGCTGATGTTTCGGGCCTAGACCCTTCATCAGAGAGGGGGATGGGGTGAGGATGCTGGAATAAATAGGGAGAGAGGGGGAGGCGGACTGAAGATGGAGAGAAAAGAAGATAGGTGGAGAGGAGAGTATAGGTGGGGAGGTAGGGAGGAGATAGGTTAGTCCAGGGAAGACGGACAGGTCAAGGAGGTGCGATGAGGTTAGTAGATAGGAGATGGAGGTTCGGCTTGGGGTGGGAGGAAGGGATGGGTGAGAGGAAGAACAGGTTAGGGAGGCAGAGACAGGTTGGACTGGTTTTGGGATGCAGTGGGTGGAGGGGAAGAGCTGGGCTGGTTGTGTGGCGCAGTGGGGGGAGGGGACGAAGTGGGCTGGTTTTGGGATGCGGTGGGAGGAAGGGGAGATTTTGAAGCTGGTGAAGTCCACATTGATACCATTGGGCTGCAGGGTTCCCAAGCGGAATATGAGTTGCTGTTCCTGCAACCTTCGGGTGGCATCATTGTGGCACTGCAGGAAGCCCATGATGGACATGTCATCTAAAGAATGGGAGGGTGAGTGGAAATGGTTTGCGACTGGGAGGTGCAGTTGTTTATTGCGAACCGAGCAGAGGTGTTCTGCAAAGCGGTCCCCAAGCCTCCGCTTGGTTTCCCCAACGTAGAGGGAGCCACACCGGGTACAGTGGATGCAGTATACCACATTGGCAGATGTGCAGGTGAACCTCTGCTTAATATGGAAAGTCATCTTGGGGCCTGGGATGGGGGTGAGGGAGGAGGTGTGGGGGCAAGTGTAGCATTTCCTGCGGTTGCAGGGGAAGGTGCCGGGTGTGGTGGGGTTGGAGGGCAGTGTGGAGTGAACAAGGGAGTCACAGAGAGAGTGGTCTCTCCAGAAAGCAGACAAGGGTGGGGATGGAAAAATGTCTTGGGTGGTGGGGTCGGATTGTAGATGGCGGAAGTGTCGGAGGATGATGTGTTGGATGATGATGCGTTGGATGCGGTAGGGGAAGGGGAGATTTTGAAGCTGGTGAAGTCCGCATTGATACCATTGGGCTGCAGGGTTCCCAAGTGGAATATGAATTGCTGTTCCTGCAACCTTCGGGTGGCATCATTGTGGCACTGCAGGAGGCCCATGATGGACATGTCATCTAGAGAATGGGAGGGGGAGTGGAAACGGTTTGCGTCTGGGAGGTGCAGTTGCTTATTGTGAACCGAGCAGAGGTGTTCTGCAAAGCGGTCCCCAAGCCTCCGCTTGAAAAGTGATAAGTAACATTCACGCCACACAAATGCTGGGCAATGACCATCTCCAATAAGAGACAATCTAACCTAATTACCATCACTGAATCCACTGTTATCAACATCTTGGGGGGTCACCATTGATCAAAAACTAAACCGGACAAGCCATTTACAAAAGGTGGCTACGAGAGAAGGTCAGAGGCTACAATTCAGCAGGATAGCAATCAATTACGGTTTTACGGTCACCAGACTAGCTTGCAATTCCAGATTTTGTGAACTGAAATTCCAACATTTACTGGCCCAGTGACATTACCTCTGTACCACCATCTCCCTAAAATTTAGGAACAGTGATAGCTGACAGTGAAATTTATATGAGTGTGAATTTAAATGGTTCATGGATTTACCTGTCAGGTAAAATAACTTGAAGCAGTTCCAACTCTCATAGGCTATATCAGAAACGCTGGTGTTAATTTTGTATATTACAAGGGTCAAATTACAAGTTACAATGCGAAATATTTGGTGTCCCAGTTCTCTTCGTCTGCCAGGGCCTTCTGTCAATTTGGTGGAAGTTGATCCTGTAAGCTACTCCAAGATCATATCTTCTGACCTACCCCTTCCAGCTGGGCCCCAACGCCCTCCAGTTTTAAACAGCCCAAGTCATCCTGGGAGTCCTCAACATTTGGAGTCTAGACTCCAAGAGGTCTCACAGCATCAAGACAAACATGGGCAAGGACCCCCTTGCTGAGTACCCCATAATTTTACCTGGGGGTGTGGTTTACCTGTGACAATACTGCCTGGCCATTGCTGTCCCATGGCATTGTTAAAACTAAATCAACTACGCAAGTTGTTGTGTTCTCAAGTTCAATGAATATTGTTGCACACAGTAGAGGGAGGGTCTAGATTGCCATGTTATGGTGTTGTAATGTAAATATCAAAGGCTTCCTTGAGTGATGCATCTGCGTAAAGGTCAATGTCAAATCCATGAAACAGTTTTCTTTCAGCAGTACTTAATATCGGAAATGTGGCCAGTTTCCCACGTATTCCTTCCCACTTTCTTCAGTATTTTATGATAGTTCCACCGTTTTGTTTCCAGTACAGCTTCAGGTTTTCAATTATTATTCATTTTCTCTGACATTCATCTGTGAAAACCAAGGGACACTGAGACAGATAGTGAACCTACACTGAAACAGCTAGAAGTCATTCTATTTTCTCGAGGAAACAGAAGGCTGAGGGCGACCTGATAAGGATGAGGTGTCTTTATGCTATCAAAAGGATTTTATGGGATAAATGTCAAAAAATTGTAGAAATTTATAAGGTAGTCAAAAATAAATCGAACTGGAAATTCATAAAAAACCTCATGCAAAGAATATCCTATGACAAACAGTTGTGAGCGATCATTGAGGTATTTGATCAGAAACTGGATCAGCACATCAGCTTTGCTGATGATTTAGCTGGGAGTGGGCTCAAGTAGAGCATAAATGCCAGCACGGACAAACTGAATCGAATTGTCTCTCTCTACATAACAATGTAAAGTGGGTAGCAAACATACCATATTTGTGGCATAAGTGTGGAATGAACACATTCTTTATTTAGCACAATGTTGTACATTTTCTATAGCCTCAATCGTTTTCACACAACTCTCCTGCCAATTTCAGACTGCTTAACTATGCTCTTGTTTGCCAAAATAAAGATTTTAACGGTCTTTGGGTATGAAAGAAATATACAGTTCAAATGGATGATTATTAAGTTCATGGGAAATATAGCAAAGTTGAGAATAGATCACCAATGACAAAGGAACCATCTGGATGTTCATGTTTTCAACGAATATTTGAACAAAACACAGAAAGAAAACCACAGTTCCTTCATTGTAATAAGATTACACAGTCTTGATGGAAAGAGATTCCATGAAATAATAATGAACTTGTAAGTCACTCATTCATCAGAATTGGCTCAAGAAACTTACATAAGTTTTTAATTTCACAAAAAGAAGTGGAAGAAGATCTAACATACAAAAATATCTTCAAAGCTATTAAAAGCAAGCAGCTTGAACACCTCCATTTTGAAGGTTCAGGATATTATTTCTACATTCTGTGACTCTTCTCAGCACACTACAATTCCATTAAACTCTGCTCCTCCCAATCTCAGGGTGAGATAAGGACGTTCCCACGCTTGGGCACAACTAAGAAAATAAGAAATTCGATCTACACAGTATCTTTCACAACATCATGGGTTTCCAAAGGGCTTTAAAGGGCAATTATGTACGATTGTAATGTAGGAAACATGGCAGACCATACTCACACAGCAAAGACCATGAAGCAGTAATAGAATAATAAATGGATAAGTGATTTATGATAACAAAACGTGGAGCTGGATGAACACAGCAGGCCAGGCAGCATCTTAGGAGCACAAAGGCTGACGTTTGGGCTTAGATCCTTCAGAAGGGTCTGGGCCGAAACATCAGCCTTTGTGCTCCTAAGATGTTGCTTGGCCTGCTGTTTTCATCCAGCTCCACACTTTGTTATCTCCGATTCTCCAGCATCTGCAGTTCCCATTATCTCTTATCACAATTATAAGTGACTTATGATGTTGGTTGATTTTGGTAAAGAGATAAATTGCGGCTTGGGCACTGGCTAGGATAAGTCTGCTTTTTACAGCAGTAGCCTACACCTCCTCATTTGGATTCCAAAAGGGGAAAAATCCAAAATTATTGCTTATTTTGATTCTCCTCCCGGGTTGCTAATTCAGGCAAACTCAGGTGCAAGTCTAGTATCCTGTTCAACTGGAATTGATCCTCAAACTTCTCATTTTATCCATTATCATGACAATTAATACCAATTTCCAAAACACTATCTAGCTTTGCCTTCCAGTCACTTCACAGCTGCTAAAACCCACAAAGGAAACACAGGGTTAGATTTATAAGTAGGCCATTCAGCTAATCCAGCCTGTTCCATCATTCAACAGGATCCTGGCTAATCTGATTATAGTCTCAACTTCACTTTTTTGTCTAACCCCCATAACCTACGAATCATCTTGGCACCCAAGCGTCTAACTAATTCTGCCTTAAATAAATGCAATGACCCAGTTCCCATTGCGAGAGAAAAGCATATCTCTATGTTTTCATTACCAACAGACTTTTCTTGAATACCTATTTTTGCTAACTTCCTAAGAACCACTGTATTAATACTCACAAAAGTTAAAACATAACCTCTCACATCAGGTTGCACTCATCCACTGTCTCTTGAAAAAAAATCAGAAATTAAAATCATTAATACCCTTTCTCAGTTTATCCATGTCCTTGTGTAAAACTATGTTTCCAACCTCATCAATATATGCTTGAGCTCAACATTTCAGTCTCTTCATCACTGGCAATCACTCACTAACGAGTATGATTGTCCACCTAGGAAATTCCATGTACTTGGTCAGGAGATCCGTGGGTTGTTATGTGGCTGATGAGACCAAGCCTAGAGCCACATATCAGACCACACATTTGGCAGGTGTTTTCAGGAAGTGGGAATGATCCTTAGCCTTGAGATCGCTAATATTCCTTTCCCCAGTTCCTTTTCTGTACTTCCTCTTGCCTGGGGGTGTTCTCAAATAATTGTGTCCCTTCAGCAAAGAGAGTTTCCTCTAACTCAGTTTCTTCTGAATGAATATCTCTCATGCATTGACATATATGTTGCACTTCTTGAGGGAATCCTTCAGGGAGACTTTGAAATGTTTTCTTTGCCCTCCTCTTATTCAAGTGCTTTCCTTGAGCTGGGTGTTAAAGATTGGCTTTGGCAGTTGGAACTCAGGCATCCTAAGCACACAGCTGGTCCAGCAGATTTGATTTTGGATAATCATGACCTTGATGCTGGTGCAATTGGTTGCTTCGAGGACGCTGATGTTAGTATGCCTGTCCTCCCAGCTGATGCAGAGAAACCACCTCAAACAGCATTGAGATATGACGGTCTCACTGAAAGCAATATGACAGAATCCTTTGGAGGTAAAGACGGGGGTCAAGCAGGGATGTGTCACTGCCTGCATGCTTTTCTCCATCTTCATTGCCACCATTCTTCATCTTGTCAAGAACAAGCTTCCCAGTGGTGTAGAGATTGTCTACAGCATGGATGGAAGCCCTTTCAACCAAGAAGAAACTGACACTGCTTGTAGAACTTTAGTATATGGATGACACTGTCATCTCTGATCTCTTGGAAGGGAATCTCCAAGCCTTGTTTAACATCTTTGTGAAAGCATACTGAAGAACTGGTCTTGGCCTCAACCTCAAAAAGACTCAAATCCTTTGCCAATCTGTTTCAAGTAAAGTTTTGATCCATCCCTCCATTAAGATCCATGGAGAACTTCCAATGGTGGAGCATTTCCTTTACCTGGGAAGCTACCTTTCATCTAAAGCTGACAGTGGTGCAGAGATTCAAGATCTAATTCAATCTGCTGCATTCGATGACTGCAACATCTGTGCTGATGCCATGATCATTATTATAAAGCAGGCATCCTTCCAACTCTCCAAAACCTGGACTCATCCTCTATAACTGCATCCTGTGAACCTTTCTTAGCACACTACACTCCATCAGTCCTGGCATAACTTTCATTGCCTTGACACCATTTTCTCCTATTGGTCACCCCTTCCACTTCTTATTTCCTACTGCTTAAACAGCCATATTTTCACAAAGGATATCATAATGTTCATTATGTTAAAGACCCTATATTAAGACAAACATGTTAGGTCACATAGGAACCCAGTTCAATCATAATAAAGCATTTATTATTACTTAAATCAGAAGTCCCAATAGAAACACTTCAAAGACAGAAATATCAAAGTTAATAATAACATCTAAGCTGTGCAATCTTTTATGCAATGCTTCAGACTAAGACTGGATATTATACTTTCAATCAATTGTTTTCTATTAGATCCTTTTCATTAACAACCTGAAGTACAGGTGACTGCTTACTCTAAAAGTTATACAATCAGCACTTATACAGATTCAATACATTTTCAAGCTAATATTTAAAATTTTATCCATCAATCTCTAAAATTTGTTGCTGCACGGTGTATTTAGCGAGGCACCAAAAGGAGAAAGAAGGAATTTACCAGAAACTTCTCTTCCTGTTCAAGCCATCGTTGATCCTCCTCCATTTCCTGCTGCTGCCTTAACAACTGTTCTTCCATTACATTTGTTGGGAGCATCTGTCCCATTCCACGCATATCCAAAGAGCCAGAATCCTGGAAGTTTAATTAAATGATTACATGCCATGCCATATCATGCAGTATAAGACTAAAGATATTGACTGAACTCCAACAGCATACAACTGTTGGCAACTCTTGGTTTTGCGAGCAGTTTTCACCCCTTCCCAAAAAGAAATAATGCAGCTGAAGCCAATGTAAGTTCAGTTCCTACAGAAGTTCTGTAACATGCCATTATTTTGCAATGACGTGAATAGCTTGAAAATCTGTTACAATGATGAACTAAAACAAAAATTGAAATTTGGCCCCTACTGTAATAAAATTATTTAATAAGATTAAATGAAGCTGTTGACTTGCTTGGTGAGCTGATTTGTTTTTGCTCAGCCGGTCCGTCACCATGCTAGGTAACATCATCAGTGAGGCCTCTGATAAAGTGATGTTGTTCTACTTTGCTTGGAATTTACACTGAGCTAATAGGAACTGCAGATGCTGGAGAATCCGAGATAACAAGGTGCAGAGCGTGATGAACACAGCAGGCCAAGTAGCATCAGAGGAGCAGGAAGGCTGACATTTCGGGCCTAGACCCTTCTTCAGAAATGGGGGAGGAGGAAGGGGGTTCTGAAATAAATAGGGAGAAAGGGGGAGGCAGATAGAAGATGGATAGAGGAGAGGTAGGTAAAGAGGAGACTGACAGGTCAAAAAAGAGGTGGGGATGGAGCCAGTAAAGGTGAGTGTAGGTGGAGAGTTAGGAAGGGAATAGGTCAGTCCAGGGAGGATGGACAGGTGAAGGGGGCGGGATGAGGTTCGTAGGAAGGAAATGGAGGTGGGGCTTGAGGTGGGAGGAAGGATGGGTTAGGGAGGTGGGGACGAGCTGGGCTGGTTTTGGGATGCGGTAGGGGGAGGGGAGATTTTGAAGCTCGTGAAGTCCACATTGATACCATTGGGCTGCAGGGTTCCCATGCGGAATATGCAGTGCTGTTCCTGCAATCTTTGGGATAGACATATCATCTGAGGAATGGGAGGGGGAAGTTGAAATGGTTTGCAACTGGGAGGTGCAGTTGTTTGTTGCAAACCGAGCGTAGGTGTTCCGCAAAGCGATCCCGAAGCCTCAGCTTGATTTCCCCAATGTACAGGAGGCCACAATGGAAACAGTGGATACAGTATACCACATTAGCAGATGTGCACTTGAATATCTGCTTAATGTGGAAAGGCTTCTTGGGGCCTGGGATGGTGGTGAGGGAGGAGGTGTAGGGGCAGGTGCAGCACTTCCTGTGGTTGCAGGGAAAAGTGCCGGGTGGAGCCGGAGGGGAGTGTGGAACGGACGAGGGAGTCCCGGAGAGAGTGGTCCCTCCTCCTTCTCTTTCAATTCCTCCCACGTCCAGTCCCTATACACCTGCATTCCTCATGCAGATGGCCTCGAGACCCTCCAATTCTTCCTGTCCCGCAGGCCCGACCAGTCCCCCTCCACTGACACCCTCATCCGCCTAATCCAACTCGTCCTCACCCTCAACAACTTCTCTTTCGATTCCTCCCACTTCCTACAAAGACAGTGGCCATGGGTACCCGCATGAGCCCAAGCTATGCTCTTTGCAGGTTACGCGCAACAATCCCTCTTCTGAAGCTACATTGGCCCTAAACCCCACCTCTTCCTTCATTACACTGATGACTGTATCCGTGCCATCTTGTGCTCCCACAAAGAGCTCGAACAGTTCATCCACTTCACCTACACCTTCCGTGCATCTGGACCATCTGATACCTCTCTTTCCTTCTTGGACCTTTCCGTTTCCATCTCTGGCAACTACCTGGAAACCGATATCCATTCCAAGCCCACCAACTCCCACAGCTACTTCGAATGCACCTCCTCCCATCCACCTTCCTGCAAAAATGCTATCCCCTATTTCCAATTCCTTCGCCTCTGCTGCATCTGCTCCCAGGATGAGGCATTCCACTCTCGAACATCTCAGATGTCCTTGTTTATCAAGGACTGCAACTTGGTCCGCTCAGTGGTCGAGAACACCCTCGACCGTGTATCTTGCATTTCCCACAACTCATCCCTCACACTCAATCCCCGCAACAACCAAAACAGAATCCCCCACGTCCTCACGTACCACCCACCAACCTCTGGATCCAATGCATCATCCTCCGACACTTCTGCCATCTGCAATCTGACCCCACCACCAAAGACATTTTTCCCTCCCCACCCTTATCTGCTTTCCGGAGGGACCACTCTCTCCGGGACTCCCTCATCCGTTCCACACTCCCTCCAGCTCCACTACACCCAGCACTTTTCCCTGCAACCACAGGATGTGCTACACCTGCCCCCACACCTCCTCCCTCACCACCCTCCCAGGTCCCAAGAAGATTTTCCACACTAAGCAGATGTTCATCTGCACATCTACTAATGTGGTATACTATATCCGCTGTTCCCGTTGTGGCCTCCTCTACATTGGGAAAACCAAGCGGAGGCTTGGGGACTGCTTTGCAGAGCACCTACATTCGTTTCGCATTAAACAACTGCACCTCCCAGTTGCGAACCATTTCAACTCCCCCTCTCATTCCTTAGACGACATGTCCATTCTGGGTCTCCTGCAGTGCCACAATGAATCCACCCAAAGGTTGCAGGAACAACAACTCATTGTGCTTGGGAATCCTGCAGCCCAATGATATCAATGTGGGCTTCACAAGTTTCAAAATCTCCCCTCCCCCTACTGCATCCCAAAACCAGCACATCTTGTGCCCGCCTTCTTAACCCCGTCCTTCCTCCCATCTATCCCCTCCTCCCACCTCAAGTCCCACCTCCATCTCCTACCTACTAACTTCGTCCTGCCCCCTTGACCAGTCCGTCCTCCCTGGACTGACCTATTCCCTTCCTAACTCCCCACTACGCTCACCTTTATTGGTTCCGTCTCCGCCTAGGTGACTTGTCTGTCTCCTCTCCATCAAATGTCTCCTCCATCCATCTTCTATCCGCCTCCCCCTCTCTCCCTATTTATTTCAGAACCCCCTCCCCTCCCCCATTTCTGAAGGGTCTAGGCCCAAAATGTTAGCTTTCCTGATTCTGATGCTGCTTCGCCTGCTGTGTTCATCCAGCTCTACACCTTATTACCTGGAATTTACACTGTCTGGTCCGTTATGGTAAGTAGTGTCATTTTTGGTTTTGCTCTGCATGAGTTTGTAGCCAGACGGTATAAATTCCAAGCGGAGTAGAACAACATCACTTTATCAGAGGCCTCAATGATGATGTTATGTTGCATAGTGATGAAACGCCTGAACAAAAACAAGCCAGTTTGGCAAACTAAGTCAACAACCTCACCCCACAACCTGAGCTACAAATCTTTGCTAAAACTTTAAATAAAATTTCATATTACATGCAATATCATAAATTAATTTAAATGGGTGATCAAGCACAAAACTCAAGGTAATGACATCATCTAAATTATAGATTACAATTCGATTAAAAATGTCCAGCACTTATTTTCTCTGGATCGCACTGAGAAAGATCTGAAATCCCTGGTTCTGTCAAACTCAAGTGATGCCTTTTCCAGCATCTGAATTACAACGGATGTATATTTTATTCAAATACTCCATCATGACGTGATGGTGTTTTTTAAATTCATTATACGTTAACATCTAGAGCACGGCTTGAAGGGCAAGCTATCAGTTTTATTCCAAATCAAGCTTCAATGAACTGAGTACCTTGGTTGTACAATTATATTACCTCCAGATTTTGTGGCCAAATTGGAATATCCTAAGCTCTATGATGATTCCAGGAATCATGAGCATCTAACACACTTGCCTGTGCAGTATATATAGTTCCAGGCATGGGCGAAATTCCATGTGAACCAGTATATCCAGAAACCTGTTAATAAACACAAATTAACTGAAATGATCTACAGTGACCACAGCTATAGATTAGTTCAATTCACAATTGTCAAGAGGACACAGCATTTTAAACATGGAATAAACCAAAGGATTCCAGAATTCAATATTACAGTTAATATGTTTAGAGATTTGCAACAGGAGTATGTATAAATCAATGCTGATTGAAGTAGAATTAGTGCTGCAAGATGATGTTTCCTCTATTGGCATTCTGTAGAAAGCACATACATGTTACTCTGACTATATAACAGAAAAATATTACTGCTATAACAGACTCTTGGTCCATGGTCTCTCAAGTATTAAGTGCTTCATTTAGACAAGTTTTAAAACTCCATGTTCTGCTACGGGGTAGGCTGAGATACTCCATGTCATCCAGTCACAACCTTGAATAAATGTATCAAGGCCATCACCATTCAATGAATTTGGTCTTTGTTGCATTTATGTTCGATTGATCCAAGTTATAATGTTACCATGTGTTGCAAATTCAGTGGTATTTTTCCCAAAAATGTTTTACAATGTCTGTTATTTACCTGATAATGATTATGCTGCACCATATGTTGTGGACTGGGAAAGAAACCATCACTGGATCTTGGACTTGGGTAGCCTGGTCTACTGGGCTATCGCAGAGAAACAAAGGAAAGAAATACACTGTAAATTATATCTGCTATTACAGCTGAATACAAAGGCCCAAATATTTGCACAGTACAGGTAAAGGAAGAGGTCAGATACATGATATGTGCACTACGTATGAAAGAAAATTAGTCATTTCAGACAGTTGGCTGGAAGATTCCACATTGGCCTTAAAGTTTAAGGTTAATTTCTGTAGGTAATCTTCCTACAACCTATGAGAAAATTTGACGATTAGCCAAAGTCAAATTTTCATCAGATGCAGTGGAAATAAAGTGGAGAACTGACTTGTAGAAAAACAGACACCATCCATCACAATTATCCAGTGTAGCTGGAGGCAAATTTACCCATTAACTGCAGTAATCGCTTACTCAAACTAAAGACCAATGATGAAGGTCAAAAAAGATCACCTTTCAACTGTGCTGTCTTTAGCTTGTTTATCTGCAGAAGCATACAGAGGATAATAAGAAAAGATCACTGTCTATTTATAGTAATTTTGTTAAAACAAACATACATTTTAAATGTATGTGTTTTAAAGTTTCATCATGCGAGGTATTGAATGGTTTCTTTCAACATGCTGAAATATCATTGACTACTGAGATAGACTAAAAAGAAACCTACATTTTAACGATAATGTGTAATGCTGAAACATATCTGCCGGTTAGATTTCTTTCAAACGAATCTCACCTAGCCATGTGTTCATTTAATGGCAGTGCCATTAAATAATCTTAACCATAATTTTTTTGGATGTTTATTTGATGACACAACAATGTACACCTTTAATGTATCAGCTGCCCCAAGCCCCTTGAGTGAGACACGAAAAACAAACTTCAAAGGCAAGCCACATACTAAGAGACAAGGAGAATTGCTCAAACAGTTGGTCAAAAATGTGGGTTTTACAGAAAGAGAGGTGGACAGCATGCTATTGGGCCAAGGCCAGTACTAGCATGGGTGTTATTGGTGAGGACAAAGAAAGGAAGGATGGACAAGAAAGCAGAGTCAGAGCAACACAGAGCTTTAGGAAGATGGAGAAAGAGGTTATGGGCTGATGGAAGACAGAGTGATAAGTGTTGAAAACTTGGTGTGGGTTGGAATATGGGCAGCATAGATTTAGAAAGGGTGGAGAATGAGTGTGAGCCTGGAAAGCTTTTGAATAATTTGGTGTGTGATTGAGAAAATCTCGAATGGGAATGCCAGCAGGGAGCAAAGCAGCAGGTAACATACGCAGGTGGAGGAGATAGCAGCAGGCATACAGTCAGTGACGTTGTTCATAATCAAAGAACACTGAGATTCTGAATAGTCATTTCTGCAGCAGGGGGCAGGAGGGAGATGAATTCAGTCGTGAGGGTAAAGGGGAATTTGGCAGAAATGGAAGTTGACAGCCTGGTTTTACGAAGTTTTAGGTAGAAACTGTGCTCATTTAAAACAATATAGCTACACACCCAGTAAAGTCTTAACTGGTGAAATCAGAGATTTGGTAACACCGTGACAACAGACTGTCTGTCTGTCTCTCTCTCTCTCTCTCTCACACACACACACACACACACAATCTATGGGGTTAATTTGTATTTGCAGATACGTTCTATTTTGTTCAAAGAGCACACAATTTATAGAGTCAAGGCAACATTTCATAAGTTCCTACTTTTGAATAAAACTAGTTTGACTCCAAACCAAGACACAAACACATTCTAAGCAAGGTCTCAAACCGAACATGCACTCTCCGGCCAAAAATGTCACTTCTTTACAATGATAAAACCTTCAGTTGTCTACAGAACAGTGAGTTGAAAGGAATTTGGGGATTTAGATGTATATATATCAATTAAAACATTCTAACTATTAAAGGTTTAACAGCATCTGAGGTTTGTTTAATACATTCTCATTGGTTGTGTGGCCCTTTGATCTTTTACTTATAAATACTGTGCCTGATGCCACCTCTCTCATTATCACCTGAAGAAGGAATGAGGGTCGGAAAGCTTGTGTTTTCAAATAAACTGCTGGACTACTTTCTGGTGTTGTGTGATATCTGACCTTGCCAACACAACCCATACAGAGAGGGAGGGAGAGGAGAGAGGAAGGAATTCACATTTGTAGCACCTTATAAATTCTCACTGCTATTATTGTAGTTAACTCTGCTATTATTGTAATGAACTGCACCGGCCAATTTGTTCAAAGCATGATCCTACAGCAAGTGACGGCAATTAAATCAATAAAAGCTGACAACAAACACTAGGTAATTTACTCCAGTCATCTTAGTCCTAAATACAAAATGTATTGCTTGTGTTTGAGTGCATTTTTCTGGTAGGTTGTTTCTTTGTTTAGTTTGACATGAAACAGTCGCAGACGTAAGACAAGCTTGAATAATCATGTCCATCCTGGGCCACCTGCAGTGCCATACTGATGCCACCCGAAGGTTGCAGGAACAGCAACTCATTTTCCGCTTGGGAACCCTGCAGCCCAATGGTATCAATCAAGCCTCAAAATCTCCCCTCCCCCCACTGCATCCCAAAACCAGCCCAGTTCGTCTCCGCCTCCCTAACCTGTTCTTCTTCTCACCTATCCCCTCCTCCCACCTCAAGCCACACCTCCATTTCCTACCTATTAACCTCATCCCGCCCCCTTGACCTGTCCGTCCTCCTCATACTGACCTATCCCCTCCCTACCTATACTCTCTTCTCCAACTATCTTCTTGTCTATCCATTTTCGGTCCGCTTCCCCCTCTCTCCCTACTCATTTCAGAACCCTCTCCCCATCCCCCTTTTCTGATGAAGGGTCTAGGCCCGAAATGCCAGCTTTTGTGTTCCTAAGATGCTGCTTAGCCTGCTGTGTTCATCCAGCTCCACACTTTGTTATCTTGAATAATCAGCTAACCTGAATTTATGTGTCATTCTATCACGTGGATTTACTGTATATCACAGGAGAACTGAGCACTGTGAATCAAAGCCATGATGACATCAAAGATTCATGAAATACTTCAAATCTTCAAGCCATAATTATCAAATTTGTCTTCTATGGTAACAGAGTGATTAGGGGGCAGAATCAGGCAGGTTGTAGAATGGGTAGCCTATTAATTTCCACTCACTTGTGATCCTGCTGAAGTTAAATTTTTGCTCCAAGATTAAAGGCAGTTTTCAGGTTAACGGGTTTGCACAAAGCGGGATAACTGGGCCACAGCCCAATTTGGGAGTTTAGTTCGGCATTAAGTAATGCATTCTCTGCCTCTTTGAATATTTTAATGCCTATGTGTACAAGTTAGATAGTGATTACATCAACATCTTCAATGGCAGAACTCCAACACAATACGTAACATTTACTTGGCTACTTTCAACTATAAATGTAGACACACCGATTTATAATGGTGCAAAATAAAAGAAAATGTCTGCGTGGATTTAAGATTTTAATGTAGTAATAAACATTCTACATTAGTTGCATTAAAATTATACAATGGCTTATATTTTTCTGCTCCAACTATGTCAGCGCACAAAGCAACTTTCACTTTAAAAACAATATGTGTGCGCTGAAAACTCAATTGGATTTCCTCTGACAAGATCCAGGAATATTTATGGATCTAGCAGGCAAATCAGCATAACAAAATTCAAAGTAACAACTCAAACTACATAACACAATCAAGTCTTCAGACTTATAAAACAAAGAAAAGAGTTAAATAATGGTCAGTTCTTTTCATTCATGTGGCTTGAACAAAGAGTATGTCATGGCTGTAGGAAAGTTACAGTGTAGGTTACAGGCCACATTCAAATCAAGCCAACCAGATGTCTTCAGATCTCTCATTCATTTCTATAAGTGCCATATAAAACATTTGCCGCTACAATAAGCTGTTGCCAGGTACGAATCACAGATCGAGGAACTCCCATCATATTGTTTATATACACCATACATCATGATATAGAAATAACTTTGTTAGTAGAGGAAAAAATTATCAGCTGAACATTTGACAATACCATTTCACGTAAAAACTATTGCCATCAGCTTTATTGATCAGAGAACAGGAAGGAGCGATTTAAAGATATATGGAAGCACAAAAAGACAAGCAATTAAAAGAAAGGACAAGTATTCAATCTTAGAACAGATACTTTGTGAGGAGGAAAGCTATAACAGACATGCTGGGTTAGACTGAACACACAGTTCATTCACTGCATCCAGGAATAAATAATAACTGCATGGGCAGCAAGTAAACAAAATGGTAGCTTTCAAAAGTTTTGTTAAAAAATGTTGTCATTGCTGAATATTTTTCTGCATCATCAGAACAGAAAAATGATGTGTTGAGAAGTGGGTTTAAGAATTTTCTCCAAAGAAAATTTGTACCAATTAAAGTATGCAAGAATTTTGTACTCAAAACGTAGGATTTAAGTGTTATTCATTTGGAGCGCTCCAGTTTTTGAGCACCACATTTAATCGTCAAGTATTTTCAGTTTTCTTAATTCATTCATAGAATATAACAAGGTCAGTATTTATTACCCATTCCTAATTGGTTGTAAGGAGGTGACACTGAGACACTGCAGTTCACGAGATGAAGGCACTGCAATAGTGCTATTAGTTGGGGGCTGGTTTAACTTTGTTGATTGGATGGCAGGTTTGTGATGCAGAGTGACACAAACAGCATGGGTTCAATTCCTCTATTGGCTGAGGTCACCATGAAGGTCTTACCTTCTCAACCTTTCCCCATGGCTGAGGTGTGGATCTCAGGTTAAACTCACACCAGCTGTCTCTCTGGGACAACGGTGACTTTACTTATTGTTACTGCTCCAAAATTGTGTGCCTCATCCCTAGTTTGAAACAGTATGGCTCATTACTAAATCCCACATTAGGTATTTTGTGATTTGCCAATTTCATGCCAAATAGGGAGTTAGCTGGCTACTGCTGCCAAAAAACTGATCAAACTTACAAAATTTATGTCTATAGAGAACTTAGTGTTCAGACAAAGAGGACACACTCCTGTTAATCGTGTCTGGATTTAAATCCAAATCTCAGAAGTGCAAAGCCATTGTCAAACTCACTGCATCACCCAATCATTCCCAAAGTATTCATAACATATTTATTGCTTGGAGAACATCTTGTCATTATATATCTTGAGAAGTAAAGGAGTGAAAGGTTAAGGAGGACAGGCAAGAAAGGGCTGATCAGATCAGCTATGATCTTATTGAGTGGTAGAGCAGGATCGAGGGGCAAGCTGGCCACCTCTTACTGTTAACTTTCATGTCTGTAAAGTCAAAAACATAAATAGTAAAACAAAAAATATGCGCTGACTGTATAGAGTGGTAACAGATGAATGTGCACCTCAGGATATTGATGGCCTAGTCACTAACCTATTAACCCAGAGGCCTAATTAACTACCTGGGGACTTTGGTTCAAATTCCACCAGTGCAGATAATGGAATTTGAATTCAATAAAAATCAGGAACTAAGGATCATATCTAATGATAATCATGAAACTATTGTTAATTCTCAAAACAAAACATCTGGCTCACTGAAATCCTTTAGTGAAGAAGAGTTGTCCTTACCTGATCTGGTCTACGTATGACTCCAGGCCCACAGATATATGGCAATATCTTAACTGCCCTCTGGGCAATTAGGGATGAATAATAAATGCTGGCCTGGCCAGTGATACCTACAATCCGTGAATGAATAAAAAATACCTATATAGTGGCCTTTTGATCTCAGTTCACAAATTTTGAAGATACCTTACATACCTGAAGTGTTTCTTTGTAGAAAATGAGGAGGGAAAATTGTTTTGTTATATTCTTGTGACATTTGGGCTTTAAAAGAAAAAAAAAATGGCATCTTTACAATTAAATTCTTTATTGAAATGGAAGGGGTATTGTTAAATTGCATTAATCTTATCCAGTATGTGTTTTAGATGTAACAGTTTAAAAGTGTTCACTATAAAAACACTATTTACTTCATTGATTTCTATTTTTAGCTACATGACAGTGCTGTGCTGATGTTTTGTTCCCTTTGCACAGTGAATCCTAACCATTGCTTCTTCCTGGGCTCTTCTCCATTCGCCAGACATCAATTGTTGCTGCAGATTTGCATTCAGCCTGTCAAAATAAAAGGGAAGCAGACGAGCACTCTGTCGATATGCTGAAGGGGGTACAGGAAGAAGCCTGTCAGAAGCAGACGCAGCAGCAGTGAATGGATGCCCATAAACTTCTGATGGTTGTTTTAGATATAAACAAAACTTGGTGCTGCGTTGGGAGAACTCAGGTAATGACAGACTGTCCAAGCTAAAACTGTGTTGCAAAGATGGCCAACGGGCTGGCTGCAGACAGACACAAAGCAGATTAAAGTAGAAAAGCAGCATGAATCAGCTTAACAAAATTATGAGACTATAACAAATGATAAATAAATATGCAAACTAAAATTGAAGACAATGCTACATGTCAAACATGGAAAATAATCTCAATTTCATAGTGCAATTTAAACAGAGACAGTGTTCCACAAATGAAACAGAACATTGCAAGCACCGGGCATTTCTACAAGAGGAAAGATTCAATGTGCTACTTTTAAAAAATCCTAATAATAAAACAAATATTTCCCAAAGACACAACTAATAAATCACAAAGGTATAACCATTTGGATTTGTGTACTAAGTATACAGCCTGCTGAAAAGCAACTTATTTCGTAGGACAGCACATGTTAAGTAATTGAGTGTATTGAAGCAGAGATAGATAGGTTCCCGATTAATGGGGGACCAAGGGTTACTGGGAGAAGGAAAGAGAATGGAGTTGAGAAATATATCAGCCATAATGAATGGCATGGGGACTTGATGGCCTAACTCTGCTCCTATGTCTATGATCTTTCAGTTAAACTAGCTTTGTCAAATCAAAACTTTCTTTGTATCTTTCCATACTGGTCAGTTTCGAGTTGTGGTTTCAAATATGTACTTAGGAAATGCCAGACAATATAAATTAATTTAAAGTTGCGTCTTTATGGAAGTATCTCAAAATTGCAGTAGGCCGTCTAGCTTATTTGCTTTAAATCAGGTTCTTTAGTAGCTAGCGCAGACTTGATAAGATACTTATATACTGCAGGAATAATCCATACCGTGTCAACATGGATTTCCAAAGCGGAAAAATCGTATTTAACTGATTTACTGAGGTTTTTTTTGATGAGACAGTTGGAAAGCTCAATGACGGTAATGCTATTGACATGGCAAACATGGATTTTGGCTTCGATACAATGCCATACAACAGATCAGAGAGGAAAGTTTAAGTCATGTTAATGACTAACGGGAAACATAGAATAACGGTCAACTGATATTTTTCAGGCTGGAAGGTGGCTTGGGGTGGAGTTCTTCAGGGGTCAGAATTGGCACCCTTGCTTTCCCTCATTTATTAATGATCTGGATCTTGGTGTGCAGGGGACAATTTCGAAGTTTTCACATGATATGAAGCTTGAAAGAAATGTAAGCTGTGGGAATCCCAAAGGACTCTGATGAGTTAGAGATGTGGACAGGCAGGTGGCAGATAAGGTTCAAAGTAGAGAAGTTTGAGGTGATTCAATGTTCTTCCAACCAAAGTGTATGACAGTATAAAGTAGGGAGTAAAATTCCAAATGGAGTGCAGCAGTGCATGGATCTGGGTGTATGCGTTGACAGAAATTATTGAAGATGGCAGGACAGGTGGAGAGAGCAGTTAATAAAGTATTCATTGTTCTCAGGTTCACTAATACATGCTTGTCCTCAGCTGTTAACTCCCAAGTTCTGGGAATTTTTTCCCCAACAGCTTCTGCATCTCTTTATTTCTGTCCTGTTTTAACGCTGCTTCTTAAAACTAATCCACTGAACCAACCTCTTTATTATTTGTTGTAATATGTCCCTTCTATGACTCAATGCTGCATTTTGTTTGGTAATGCTTCTTTGAGGTTTAAAGTATTTATAGAGCACCTCTAAAGGCAAGTTGTTGCTGCGACTAAGTTCATAAAAGTAAAACTTTGAAGGCAAGTCATATGATATTTTCCCATCACTGACAATCAATCCTAAAAACAAATACTTTAAGGCATTCTTCTACCAGTGCTAAATAAAAGATAGTTACAACTATCCTGTGTTACTTAGGTTGGAAGGGTGTTAGCAGTTTAAGAAAAAAATACATTTGTAGCAAACATTCAAGTTATTTAATGTCTTAGTATAACCCACAAAGAGATTCAAGGTGTCACTATCCCAAGCAATGAATTGAACAAACACGAAAAGAACAGCATGATATGAATATTAAAACAATTAGGTGTTTTTAAATAGAACAGGAAATTAGGTGCATTGGATATTCACAATACCTTTGGAGGGGCTTCATCTGATCCTCCCGAATCCCAGGAAACTGTGATCTGTCTTCTCTGCTCCATTCTCACTCTTTCTTCCTGTTGCACTTTCTCTTCTTCCAATATTGTACTGAAAGAAAGAAAGAAAATAATGCTTTGTTTAATTAGCAAGAAAACAGGGTGAACTGACCAAAAATTTGGAACAAAGGAACAGGAATAGGCCATCCAACCCGTTGAGCCTGCTCCACCATTCAGCACAATCATAGCTGATCGAACACTTCAATTTCTTTAACTCACACAATGCCACAACACTTTATACAATTGGTAATCAAATATTTATCAACCTTAAACTTATTCATAGACTGAACATCCGCAGCCATCTGGGGTAGAGAATTCCAAAGGTTCACACACTCTGAACAAAACAAAATTGTCACCTCAGTTCTAAATGGCATTCCTCTTATTTTAAATTGTATCCAACAATTCTAGACTCTCTTACCAAGAGAAACATCCTATCTGCATCAAGGTAGATGAACAGGGGGCTGGAAGAACACAGCATGCCACACAACATCAGGAGGAAAGGAGCAGTTAATGCTTTGGGTATTACCCTTCTTCAGGGCTGAAGGTTTTGAGTTATGGACCTGCGGTTCGCAACTTTGTGTTTACACATGCAGTTAATTCAGTGTCCGTGATACCACTGACCAAAATCTGAACTACACCAGTGATTACAACAGCAGGTCAGGGGCTAGGAATTCTGCAGCAAATAACACCCTTCCTGACTCCCCAAAGCCTATCTTTTACAATGAATGTGTTAGAACTGAGTTTGACAGCTTCAAATGGATGTTTCATACAATTTTGATACTTTGAAAGCATAAAAACCAAAAGAACTGCAGATGCTCTAAATCATAATTAAAAACTAGAAGTTGCTGGAAATGCTCAGCATGTCTGGCAGCATCTGTGAAAAGAAATCAGCATTAACATTTCAGGTCTGGTGACCCTTGCTTAGAATTCTAACTTTGAAAGTATGTAAGTTGCGGGCAGACCAAATGAGCGTCTTTCACCGCATTGATGGTCCTCCAGGCGCAGTTGATGTTGGTCTCAGTGTGCGACCCGCGTCATGGAGCTGCTCGGGACGAACCTCGACAAATACCACTGCATCCCTTCCAGACCTCCTGCGTATAGGCACACTCCAGAAGGAGGTGATCGACAGTCTCGTCCTCCCCGCAGCCACCTCGAGGGCAGCGTGCGGTGGCGCAGAGATTCCGGGCATGCAAAAAGGATCTCACTGGCAGAGCCCCTCTCACCGCCAGCCAAGCAATGTCCTTGTGCTTGTTTGAAAGTTCTGGCGATGAGGCATTCTGCCAAACGACTTTGACAGTCTGCGTGGGGAACCACACGACGGGATCCACCCTCTCCTTTTCCCGAAGGGTCTCGAGGATACTATGTGCTGACCACTGTCTGACGGCCTTGTGTTCAAAGGTGTTTCCTTTCAAAAATTTCTCCACGAAGGACAGGTGGTACGGAACGGTCCAACTCCTCGGAGCGTTCCTCAGCAACGAGGCCAGGCCCATCCTTCGCAACACCGGGAACAGGTAGAATCTCAGTAAGTAGTGACACTTGGTGTTTGCGTACTGAGGGTCTACGCACAGCTTGATGCAGCCACACACAAAGGTAGCCGTCAGGGCGAGGGTGGCGTTCGGTACGCCCTTTCCCCCATTTTCCAGGTCTTTGTACATGGTGTCCCTGCGGACCCGGTCCATCCTCGACCCCCAAATGAAGTGGAAGATGGCCTGGGTGACCGCAGCGGTGCAGGTCCAGGGAATAGGCCAGGCCTGCGCCACATACAACAGTATCGAAAGCCCCTTGCACCGGACAACCAGGTTCTTACCCGCGATGGAGGGGGACCGGAGCGTCCACCTGCCCAGCTTCTGCTTCAGTTTGGTGATACGCTCCTCCCAAGTCTTAGTGCACGCCCCAGCTCCAACAAACCAAACACCCAGCACCTTCAGGTAGTCTGTCCTGACGGTGAAGGGGATGAAGGAGCGGTTGTCCCAGTTCCCGAAGAACATGACCTCGCTCTTACCCCATTGACTTTGGCACCCGAGGCCAGTTCAAACTGGCCGCAGATGTCCAATAGTCTACTCATCGATTGACGATCGGTGCAGAAGACGGCGACATCGTCCATGGACAGGAAGGTCTTGACCTGAAGGCCTCCGCTGCCTGGGATAGTCACGCCCTTCAGGCTCACGTCCTTCCTGATGGATGCGGCGAAGGGCTCCACACAGCACACGAACAAGGCAGGAGAGAGCGGGCAGCCCTGCCTGACTCCAGATCTAACAGGAAAACTGTCCAATTCCCACCCGTTGATCGAGACTACGCTAACAATGTTGGCGTAGTGCAGCCGGATCCAATTGCGGATGCCCTCCCTGAACCCCAATTTGGAGAGGACGTCCCTCATGTAAGCATGAGAGACCCTGTCGAAGGCCTTCTCCTGGTCCAGGCTGACGTGGCAGGTGTCCACCCGCCTGTCCTGTACGTAGGCGATCGTATCCCTGATCAGTGCGAGGCTCTCAGCGATCTTCCTGCCCGGCACAGCACAGGTTTGGTTAGGGTGAATCACCGACTCCAGGACAGACCTGACCCGGTTGGCTATGACCTTGGCCAGGACTTTGTAGTCCACGTTCAATAGTGAAATGGGACGCCAATTCTTAATTTCTTCCCTCTCCCCCTCCCTCTTGTAAATGAGGCTGATGATGCCCTTCCTCATGGACTTGCACATTTCCCCTGCCCGAAGCGCACTATCGTACACCTCCAGCAGGTCCTGGCCGACCAGGCCCCACAGAGCGGAATACAGCTCGACCGGTAAGCCGTCGCTCCTGGGAGTCCTATTCCTCTCCAAGGACTTGAGGGCTCTGGTCAGCTCGTCCAGGGATATTGGCTGGTCCAGCCACTCCCTCGTGCCGTTATCTAAGACCTCCGTGATAGATGACAGGAACGACTCGGAGGCCGTGCTGTCCGTGGGCTTCGTGTCATACAGTCCGGCATAGAAGGATCTGCTGATCCTCAGAATGTCGGGCCGAGACGACGTCACCGAGCCGCCGTCCTCTTTCAGCCGGCTAAGCACAGAGCTCTCTTTGTGCACCTTCTGAAAGAAGGAACGCGAGCATGTCTCGTCCTGCTCCACGGAGCGGACCCTGGACCGGAAGATTATCCTGGAGGCCTCCGCGGTGAACAGCGAGGCTTGCTGGCCCCTCACCTCGCGGAGGTCCTCCGTGACATCGACCCCCATCAACTGCAGAAGGAGCAGGTTCTGCACCCTTTTCTGGAGTCGCGACAGCTTTCCCAGCCTCTCTCTCGCCTTCTGAACACCCTTGAGGACAAAGAACCTCTTGATGTTCTCCTTCACTGTCTCCCACCAGTCGCCCGGAGACTCAAAGAGGGGTTTCACGGTTCTCCAACCGGCATACTCACTCTTAAGCTCCTTGATGTTCTCTGGGGTCAACAGAGTCGTGTTGAGCTTCCACGTCCCCTTGCCGGCCGGCTGGTCATCCTGTAAGTGACAGTCGGCCAGCAGGAGGCAGTCGTCGGAGAAGAACACTGGCTCGACGCCGGTGGACCTGACCGAGAATGCCCGTGACACAAACAGGAAGTCTATCCTTGAGCGAATAGACCCGTCTGGCCGCGATCAGGTGTACCTCCGCTGCGCTCCATCTGTAGGGTGCTGAAGACGTCGAGCAGCTTGGCATCCTTCACCATGCCCATCAGGAATCTGGACGTGACGTCCAGTTGACTCCCCCCACCCGCTGTCCCCACGCCAGATCTTCCATCTGCATCGATGATGCAGTTGAAGTCTCCACCTAGGATGACCGGCCTGGACGTAGCCAGCAGGGGTGGAAGCCGCTGCAGGACGGCCAACCGGTCATTCCGTACCGTTGGGGCGTACACGTTGATCAGCCTCAGGGGAGCATTCCTGTAGGTGACGTCAGCCACTAGGAAGCACCCCCCCACCACATCCTGAACTTGAGAGATGGTGAAGTCGCGCCTCTGCAGCAGAATAGCCAGGCCCGAGGAGCGACAGTCTATATCCCCCAACCAGATTGAAGGCCCACAGGTCCAGGCGCCGGACCATTTCCCGTACCTGCCGAGGTGCGGTATCCCGCACTCCTGCAGAAACAGGAGGTCCGCCTTGATGGTGGTCAGGTAGGCCAACGTGGATACACATCTTGCGGTGGACTTGACACTGCGCACATTAATGCTCACAACTCATACCCCCATTGTGGGCAGTGACGGCAGTACCCTCCCCAAGTCCAAGGTTCAGCCCCTCCATCTGTCCCTTCATGCCCATTGCCCAGGCTAACTACTGGACGCTCTCCGGGCTCAGGAAACCGTCTGTGCTGCCTTCCAGGTGGCATCCCCCCATCAGGGGTACGGAGGCAGGAGGGTCCGGCTCTGGGTCAGGCTGGGGACGCACTGTTACCTCCTTCCTGCCTGGAAGTTCCGGGGGGCCCTCCAGTGCCCCAGCGGCACTTGACTGGGTGTTGGAGGGAGCCTCAGGACGCCTCCCGTCACCTGGAAGCGTGGTGCTGCTTTCCTTCTCCCTCGAGATCTTTAACTTCTGCTTCGGGTGGGCCCTCTCCGAATCTCCCTCGTCAGAGGAGCTCTTATAGCCCCCCTGTAGCTGCCTCTTCCCGCCTGATGGTTGCGGTTCCTGGGCCCGTCGACGCACCTTCCTCCTCGCTTTCCGGACCGTCATCCACTCCCCTGGGTCGCCTGTCGCCACCTCCATCGACTCCGGGTTGTCGGGGGTGGGGGTGAACGGAGCCTGCAGGGGCGCTTTGCTGGCCTCGGGCCCATCCTGCGGGGCTGGGCCCTCCTGCACGACCTGGCCCTCCTGCACATTAGTGGGGTCCTTGCAGGGCTCTGGTGCCTTCCTCTCCTCCGGCGGGGCTGGCCCCGCATTGCACCCTGCCGGCGACCTGGGCGTAGGTGGTCCCCCGCTGCGGGCATGCCCTATAGAGGTGGCCCGCTTCCCCACAAAGGTTGCAGCTTTTCTCTTGTGGGCAATCCTTTGCAAGGTGTCCCTCCTCCCTGCAGCTCCTGCAGATGGTGGCTTTGCAGTCGGCCGCCACATGACCTGACCTACCACAGGCATGGCAGACTTTAGGTTGCCCTGCATAGGTCAGGTAGCCCTTGCTCCCACCGACCGCGAAGCTGGATGGTGGGTGTACGATGTTCCCGTCCACGACCATCCTCAGCGTCACCTTGACCTGCCTCTTACTGGTCCAGATGCCAAAGGGGTCCATGATGTCGGTTAGGTCCCCTTTCACCTTCACATACCTTCCGAGGAAGGTCAGGACATCAACTGCTGGCACATGCGGGTTGTACATGTGTTCAGTCACCATACGGCTCCTCTGCACTGGCATCACAAACAGCGGGACAGCGGTCAATACAGAGAAGGGGCCCTCACCTCCTTTCTCCTTGAAAACCTCCAGGAAGTGCTCGCAAAGCTTGGCACTCCTGAAGGTCACATCGTAAAAACCTCCTCCTGGGAAATCCTGCAGGCAGTAAATGTCCGCAGCAGCGAACCCGTAACAGTCCAACAGGACCCTCTGAAGGTGAGGTCCACAGGTGCACCTTCATCCACCTTCTTTACGGAAACATGGATGGTGTTCCGGACCCCCTGACCTGGGGCACGAGCACTTGCCGCAGCCATCGTTGCAGGTTGGCTGCTCCCCTGAACCAGCGTTAGGCCGAAGCCATTATTAAGATCCACTGGTCGCAAGGGTGCACAGCCAACCCGACGTCTTCCTTTCACCTCCAACACAGCACTCTCCCCCTCTCGGTCCACAAGAGAGTGGGTCTTTATTTTGTTCCAGATGTCAGCTGGTTCACTGAGCTTGGGGGGTGTGTTCCCAGATGTTTTGTCGCCATTCTAGGTAACATCAACAGTGAGCCTCCGACGAAGCGCTGGTGTTATGTCCCACTTTCTATTTATCTGGTTAGGTTTCCTTGGGTTGGTGATGTCATTTCCTGCGTTTGTGATGTCATTTCCTGTTCTTTTTCTCAGGGGATGGTAGATTGGCTCCAAGTCAATGTGTTTGTTGATGGAATTCCGGTTGGAATGCCATGCTTCTAGGAATTCTTGTGCGTGTCGCTGTTTGGCTTGTCCTAGGATGGATGTGTTGTACCAATCAAAGTGATGTCCTTCCTCATCTGTATGTAAGGATACGAGTGATAGTGGGTCATGTTGTTTTGTGGCTAGTTGATGTTCATGTATTCTGGTGGCTAGCTTTCTGCCAGTTTGTCCAATGTAGTGTTTGTCACAGTTCTTGCAAGGTATTTTGTAGATGACGTTTGTCTTATTTGTTGTCCGTATAGGGTCTTTTTAGTTCATTAGCTGCTGTCTTAGTGTGTTGGTGGGTTTGTGGGCTACCCTGATGCCAAGAGGTCCGAGTAGTCTGGCAGTCATTTCGGAAATGTCTTTGATGTAGGGGAGAGAGGTTATCGTTTATGAGCCCGTTTTGTCTGTTTGTTTGGGTTTATTGCTGAGGAAATCGGCGGACTGTGTTCATAGGGTACCCATTCTTTTTGAATATGCTGTATAGGTGATTTTCCTCTGCTCTGCGTAGTTCCTCTGTGCTGCAGTGTGTGCTGGCTCGTTGGAATAATGTTCTAATGCAGCTTCGTTTGTGGGTGTTGGGATGGTTGCTCCTGTAGTTCAGTATTTGGTCCGTATGTGTTGTTTTCCTGTAGACGCTGGTTTGAAGTTCCCCATTGACTGTTCGCTCTACTGTGACATCTAGGAATGGCAGTTTGTTGTTGTTTTCCTCCTCTTTTGTGAATGTTATGCCAGTAAAGGGTATTATTGATGGTCTTGAAGGTTTCCTCTAATTTGTTTTGTTTAGTGATGACAAAGGTGTCATCCACATAGCGGACCCAAAGTTTGGGTTGGATGGTTGGCAGAGCTGTTTGTTCGAGTCTCTGCATTACTGCCTCTGCTAAGAACCCTGATATCGGAGATCCCATGGGTGTACCGTTGGTTTGTCTGTAGGTTTTGTTATTGAAAGTGAAGTGGGTGGTGAGGCATAGGTCCACTAGCTTGATGATGTCCTTGCTGATGAGGTTGGTGGTGTCTGGTGTATGTGTCTTGGGTTCTTCTAATAGTGTAGTCAGTGTTCCTTTGGCCAGGTTGATGTTGATGGACGTGAACAGGGCTGTTACATCAAAGGAGACCATTATTTCATCCTCTTCTATCTTGGTGTCTTTGATGGTGTTCAGGAATTCTTGGGGAGAGCGAATGGAGTGGTGGGAGTCTTCTACTAGGTGTTTTAGTCTTTGGTGTAGTTCCTTGGCTAATCTGTAGGTTGGTGTTCCAGGTAGCGACACTATGGGTCTGAGTGGGGCTCCTAGTTTGTGAATTTTTGGTAGTCCGTAGACGCGTGGTGCGTTGGATCCATCTGGTTTCATTTTTTTGGAAGTCTCTCTTGTTTAATTCTCCAGATTTTTGAAGTTTTTTGAGTAAGGCTGTGATTCGGTTCTCTAGTTGTGGGGTCGGCTCTATTGCCACCTGTTGGTAAGTGTCGGTATCTGCAAGCAGTGTGTTCGCTTTCTCAATGTAGTCTGTTCGGTTTCAGATGACTGTCAAGCGTCCTTTTGTGGTCTCGGCCCGAAGCATCAGCTTTTGTGCTCCTGAGATGCTGCTTGGCCTGCTGTGTTCATCCAACTTCACACTTTGTTATCTTGGATTCTTCAGCATCTGCAGTTCCCATTATCTCAGATACACAAGGTGGTCCTTTCTGTTGCTGAAGATTTCAGTTCCCATTCCCAAGGCCTTAGTTGGTAGAAAACCACCTGAAGTATTGATTACAAGATGCACTCTGAACTATGCTATATCAATATGAACATACTTTCAAAGTTAGAATTCTAAGGAAGGGTCACCAGACCTGAAATGTTAATGCTGATTTCTTTTCACAGATGCTGCCAGACGTGCTGAGCATTTCCAGCAACTTCTAGTTTTTATTATGATTTAGAGCATCTGCAGTTCTTTTGGTTTTTATGCTTTCAAAGTATCAAAATTTGGTCTAGGCCCGAAGCATCAGCTTTTGTGCTCCTGAGATGCTGCTTGGCCTGCTGTGTTCATCCAGCTTCACACTTTGTTACCTTGTGTATCCAATGCTTTTGACTAAAACAAATATTAGAAAAGTTAAAACTTTTGAAATTAATTAAATAATATAGTCACATGATAACCTGATAAATTCCCATTCATTCAATAAATCAGAACATGCCAAATTGGTTGTTTATTTCAAGCCTTTTAGGTCTTTTCTCACAAAGGTTGTATTCAGTTCACACAGGACTTAATCATGCATTAGGCAGCTGTCTCTTGTCCTATTGTATTAATTGACTATTTTCTTCCCTGGTAAGGAAAGCTTTGATTGCAAAAGCCTTCATGATTTAATTAACCCTATCCATTCACAGCATTCATCCTGTCCACTGATTCACTTCTAAGGACACATTTATGTTAATTTGCTAGAGTATTTCTTCAATTATCCAAGTTAAAAATGATAAACAGAACTCAAAACGACATTGTCTCTATATGAAACAAGGGTTACAAATGGAGTTTGCCCAAAACTAGACACTTACATAATATTTCCTAACGCTTATTGGAATTCTAAAATGACAATCTTCTTATCACGAAACATGCAACCGCAATAAATGCTATATGTTAACAAAGCATTGTATTTATCTCAGAGGGAATTATTGATCTAAACATGCACCTGCACACAGGAAGCTGGGATTGACTGCCATTCAAAAAGGGCGGAAACTTGCACTTATCAATTTCTAAGTTCTCAATCAAATTTCGTTACAGCTCTTTCTCTGATCTCAGTTAAAATAACAGAGGGGTGGTAAACTTTTTCTTCAATGATGTGGAACACATTACATGTGGAGCAATGGAGTTATACAGCATTTGTAACCAAAAAAATGGCTTCAAGACAAGATGAGTGCCACATTATATCAATATATGTACCTATAACATGGCATAACAAGTGAAGCATTTAATTGTCTAACAAGTTGGCTTGAGGTAACATTTATTCGTACTATCGAATGTAATGCATCAAGAATGTGAAAAATGTCAAGATATTTAAATCCAAGTTAGTTGAATGAATTTTTTTAACATCCAAAACAACTTCCTTTCAGGAAATTCAACTGCTCACCAGTCCTTCGCGAACGATGTTCTGCAATGAAGGTATCATAACCAAGTTTGAGCATGTCACAATTGCACAAACATTTTTCCGGTATTAGTCACTAGCCAACAACCAACAGTGGGAACATTAGCTGATTATATTACTCTCTTCCAGCACTAAAGCAATAGGGCCAACAGGAGTACCTAGAATCAATTATAACATATTCTGGATCACTTCTGGGAATGTTCCTCACCTCTATGACTCAGAACCACAGCATGGGACACGAGGGCAAAAGGAGATGGGAGCACAGATGGAGCCACTTACCTGGGAACTGTGCATATTGGGACCCTGGGTCAGACAGCACTGCCCCTTAAAATTTTGGGGTTCAACTTAATTCCAATTATTAACTACATTATAAAGTCAAGGAGTCATACAGCATGGAAACAGCCCAACTTGTTCACGCCAAACAGGTTTCCTAAACTGAACCGGTACCATTTGCTTGCATTTGGCCCATACCCTTCTAAACCCTATCTTTCCATGTACCTGCCCAAATGTATTTTAAATATTGTAATTATACCCACCTCTGCCAATTCCTCTGGCAGCTCATTCCATATATGCAACATACTCTAAATCTAAAAATATACTAGTCTTGATCAATCTTTGGAATTTAGAAGAATGAGAAATGACTTCATTGAAACAATCAAGATCCTTAGTGGACTTGACAGATTAGCTGCAGACAGGTTGTCTCCCCTTGTGGGAGAGCCTAAGACCAAAGATTGGAATCTCAGGCTAAAGGGTTGCCCATTAGAGTCAGAAATGAGGAGGGATTTATTCTCTCAGAAGGTATCTGTGGAATTATGAGGACTGTTGAGGCTGAATTGTTAAGTATTTTCAAGCTGAGGTAGATTTTTAATCAGGAAGGGAATCAAGAGATACAGGGAAAAAGCAAGAAAGTAGAAGTGAGGATAATGAGATAAGCCACTGAATGACTGAGCAGACTCAATGGGCTGAAATGCCTACTTCTGCTCCCAAGTTAATTTCAAGTGTACTTTCTCAAGATTTACAGAAATTACATTTATCATAGTACGTGTAAACCAAACGACACTTAATAAAACAGAGATCTATCCACTTAAGGCCATCAACTCACATTTCAGGCTGAATGGACTCAGATATCTTGCTTTCTTCTGTTAACTAAAGTTGTTCTTCCGTCTTTGGTTTGCTGTTTTGTAAACTGAATCACTAAGAATCACAACATATTAACTGTTGCTTGCCACTACCACATATGTATGACAGGGGACATTCTAAACTTTAATTGGCTTGCCACTGCACGAAAGACACATATCAATCTCAGACTGGCTAAACTGTGCATGCCCAAATTCTAGTCAGTTTCTTTATAAGTAATAGTCATTCAAATGGTCTCCTTGTTCATTCTTTGACATGCCAATGACTTTGAAAGATCACCAATCTTTATAACAGATTTTTTGTACCAACCTGCAAACATTTTACTTTTCTACTTATAATACAACAATAGTACAGTAGTTTGTATCTCTGCTTAGACTATGTAGGGCCATCCCTAGTGATTACTGTCATTCCAAATCTCCCAACTGTACACCTAAGCTTTCTCCATAAACTTATCAATATCCTTTAATGAAGAGTGCCATGTGTGACTCCACAAGTTGATGATCTGTTAGGAAGGAGAGGTCAAATGCCTTTGATAATGCAAATCAAAACACTAGCCTCCAATCTATTAGGGCAGGAGCAGAGATCACCTTTTAATAATTAAACCCAAAATACCCAGAGATGCTTGCTTCAACTTGCCTAATCTATTAAACTATTATGGAGGAAGGGAGGTTACACGTAAGAAAATCCCTGACATTCACTTTATAAGTAAAAAGTAATAATTTATTTATTTAACTCTTAACAGTGAACAAATTAACAGAATAATTAACAAACCAAACAATTCCCTCTTAACTACTATCTATTCCCTCAGTGAACTAAATTTTATGGTATGCTACAAGTGCCACTTATATAAACACAAGTAATAAGAAAAAAAAATTAAGACTTAGTCTCTCAAAGACTACACGCTATTTTTCTGCTGTTCACGAGTCATAAACGCATTTGTTCCACTGGCCCGACCGTCAGGGGTGTTTTCTCCGTGAGGTCTTCTGGAGGACAGTTGGCTAAAAGTGCCGTGGTGTCTTTTATGGATAGATGGTGCTTTCATAGAGAGTTTAGCAATTTCTTGTGAGAGCTAGATGCTTATTTCTCAGGTGGTGGTTCACTATCATAGCAATTTTCAAAAACCCTCTCCTTTTATACCTTGGATGACAGATAGATTTTCTTATACTAGCACTGGCCCGAGGTTGTCAAAGCCATCAGATTTGAATTCAATTGACTTCCAATTGCTAAGTGCTTGGTTTAAATTAATTGCCTGATTCTAGCTAGTTGCCAAAACATCAAAACAAGCATTAGGTTTCCAATCACACAGCCAACTGATAAACGTTTCAAATTCAGAGTGGTTTGTACCCCCTACAGTTGCTTAGACACATGTTCTGTATAAAACTCTAAGCTTAGAAAAGCACTTTACCTCTTCAAGGAGCCATGCACTCTTTCCCCCTATTGATTCTAGCTTCCTGCCTTCCAAGTCACCATTACTCTATACAACTTTGTAACATGCCTGAAACAAACTGATTTTAAAATAACCATATAAACGAATATACATGGGTCTGTTACATATTTTAAATTACACACCAAATCATTTTAAAGGATAGCTAAGTCTTTGAGTGAAAGCCTTTTCATTTAAAACATACTCACATTTATTAGTCTAGGTTCACATTAGCTCGAGCCATAAAAACAGCCTTTAAACCATAAATCCATTATCTCAATTTTGACCTGGTCCATATAAGTATTTTTCATTAAAGGGTTTTACAACTAGCCATAATTAAACAGAACATAAAACTTAACTCTGAACTTGCTTAATGAAGTCAAAGTTATTGAAAACTAACTCAATCCTGCACCTGATAGTAGGAAGTGCTGATGCTGGAGAATTTGAGATAACACGGTATAGAACTGGATGAACACAGCAGGCCAAGCAGTATCAGAGGAGCAGGAAAGTTGACGTTTTGGGTTTGGACCCTGCTTCAGAAGAAGGGTCCAGACCCGAAACATCAGCTTTAATGGTCCTCTGGTGCTGCTTGGCCTGCTGTGTTCATCCAGCTCTGTACCATGTTATCTCAATCATGCACCTGCTCGCTCAGGTAATCTCAAATGTACTCCCAATCACACAGTGGAGAAACATTCTTGTGCTCAAGATATGCTTGTTCTGAAATGACAACCCAGGTCTATCTTTGCTTTAAGCCATATTAATCACCCTCCCTTGCGGATGTACCCATATAAGGACGGTACATGGGGCTGTAGAAGACTCTCCCGCAAGGGCATTTGAAATATATTCAGTTAATCTTGACAGGAGTTATGATTAAATCTTGAACTTTTACACTTCTTTCTTCCCCACAGTGAGACGGTCTGAGATTGCAGACCCAGCCGTTATATCTTGGCTCTATTCACAATCTGCACAGTCAGACTTACTGAGGTAACATGACAGATCCAAGGCAACGAGATGGTAGCAGAAGCAACAGCAGCTGCTTGCACGGCCACCAGAAACCCACAATCTGATAGGGCAGTTTATGGTAGAAAATTGGAAAATTGCAGAGAAGCTAAAAAAGTAAGTTGTGTCTGCACTCTTACAGAAAGACAGGAAGTGTCCTTAAAATAATTAACATCCAAGGGTCTACTGAAGGTGTAGAACTGAAATAAATTATTATTAAAGAAATTAATAGGATTGAAAGTTGGCAGCTCTCTGGATCCTGAAGACTTTCACCCTAGACTTTTGAAAGAGATGACTACACAGTGGTGATCATACTTTGAAATTCTATTAATTCTGCAATAGTGCCTCAGATTGGAAAATTGAGAATATAATTTCACTGTTTAAGGAAGTAGAGAGAAAATCAGGTAACCACAGTCTTTAAAGCCTAACATCGGTAGTATGGAAATGTTACAATACAATATAAAGGATATGATAACGAGATATCCATTCCTGTCCCCTCCCTTAGGCATTGTATTCATGTTTTACATCATTTCTCTATGAAAAGACCAAATTTATGGGAAATTAAAGTGAAATTTCCAGGAAAACTGTCACCATGAAAGACATGACAGGCTGGTCACAACCCACAGTGTCACAACTCAGTGTCCCACCCTGCTTCATCACCTACAATTTGCTCACTGATGTAATAGATCCACAGAAGATGCCATATCCCTAGCCCTGCACTCATCTCTGGAACATCTGGACAATGAAGACACCTACGTCAGACTCCTGTTTGTTGACTACAGCTCCACTTTCAACACCATTATCCCCTCCAGACTGATCTCAAAACTACGTGACCTTGATCTCATCTCTGCCCTCTGCAACTAGATCCTCAGCTTCCTGACCCATGGGCTGCAATCAGTGAGGATAGGTAACTGCACCTCCTCCACAATAACACTCAACACTGGAGCCTCTCAAGGATGTGTCCTCAGCTCCCTACTCTATTCCCTGTACACCCATGACTATGTTGTCAAATTCCAAATAAATGGCATCTACAAGTTTGTTGACAAAACCACCGTAGTGGGACTGATATCTAACAATGACGAGTCAAAGTACAGAAAGGGAGATAGAGGGCTTGGTGATGTGGTGCAATGAAAACAATCTGTCTCTCAATGTCGGCAAAACTAAAGAACTGATCAGCAACTTCAGAAAAAAAAAAGGAAAAACCCAGCCCCATCTACATCAATGGAATGGAGCTTGAGAGAGTGAACAGCATCAATGTTTCTCGGAGTGAGGATAACTGGCAGCCTGTATTGGACTTCCCATGTAGATGCGATGGTCAAGAAGGCACAGCGTCACTTCGTCATCAGGTGGCTCACAAAATTTGGTATGTCCATGAGGTGTCTCACCAACTTCTACAGATGCACTATTGAAAGCATACTGTTTGGGTGCATAATGGCCTGGTGTAGCAACTGCTCTGCTAGGACCATAAGAAACCACAGAGGATGGTGTGCATAGCCCAGGCCATCACGGAAGTCAACCTTTCATCCATGGAGTCTATTTACACGGCTCCCTGCTGCAGAAAAGCAGCCAACATCATCAGGGACCCATCACACCTTGGTAATGATGTCCTACAACCTCTTCCATCAGGCAGAAGGTGCATAAGCCTAAACACATGCACAAACAGGTTCAGGAACAACTTCTTTCCAGCTGTTATTAGACTGTAGAATGGACTCTAGCCTCACATCACCTATATGCCTCTAAGTCGTTTTGATCTGTACATCCTTTGCTTGCTGTGATCTGCCTGTACTACTCACAAACAAAGCTTTTCATGGTATTTCAGTACATGTAACAATAAATCAATCAAATCTCTATCTCTTTTTTTTGAAGAAAGGTGTACAACCTGTACTAGTCTTTTCGGACAAGTGAATCCTATCAGTTTCAGTATTATTCTGATAAATATAACGTCATTCTCCGTTGCCTCTACAGTCTTTATATAATACGAAAACTATAACGACAAACGAGTACAAGCATGGCATTAGCAAGGTTCAATTTCTCTACTTTTCAATTCAAGCACTTTAGAAACAAATCCCTAGCACTTGGCTTGATCTTTTAATGACCTTAGGAATTTAAATCATGATGTTGTGATTTGTGAAAATATACACTATATCCCTTTGCTCCTCTACCCCACTTATATTCCTTCTTATGCAAGCATCGTGTAACCTCTTCATTCTAACAAAATGCACCACCTCATACTTAGCTACACTGAAATTCATTTGCCATTAGGCCATTTACTTTTATTTTGTTGCGTTCTTCATTTGTGTTACCTAAAGGTGTCCCCTACTCTAATTTTAAGTTACATAAAACTGTTGAAACTAGGAACAGGAGTAGTCTGAGTGATAATGGGAACTGCAGATGCTGGAGAATCCAAGATAATGAATTGTGAGGCTGGATGAACACAGCAGGCCAAGCAGCATCTCAGGAGCACAAAAGCTGACGTTTCGGGCCTAGACCCTTCATCGGAGAGGGGGATGGGGTGAGGGTTCTGAAATAAATAGGGAGAGAGGGGGAGGCGGACCGAAGATGGAGAGAAAAGAAGATAGGTGGAGAGGAGAGTATAGGTGGGGAGGTAGGGAGGGGATAGGTCAGTCCAGGGAAGACTGACAGGTCAAGGAGGTGCGATGAGGTTAGTAGGTAGGAGATGGAGGTGTGGCTTGGGGTGGGAGGAAGGGATGGGTGAGAGGAAGAACAGGTTAGGGAGGCAGAGACAGGTTAGACTGGTTTTGGGATGCAGTGGGTGGAGGGGAGGAGCTGGGCTGGTTGTGTGGTGCAGTGGGGGGACGAACTGGGCTGGTTTTGGGATACGGTGGGAGAAGGGGAGATTTTGAAACTGGTGAAGTCCACATTGATACCATTGGGCTGCAGGGTTCCCAAGCGGAATATGAGTTGCTGTTCCTGCAACCTTCGGGTGGCATCATTGTGGCACTGCAGGAGGCCCATGATGGACATGCCATCTAAAGAATGGGAGGGGGAGTGGAAATGGTTTGTGACTGGGAGGTGCAGTTGTTTGTTGCGAACTGAGCGGAGGTGTTCTGCAAAGCAGTCCCCAAGCCTCTGCTAGGAGTAGTCTATTCAGTTCTTCAATATGATCATGACTAATCTTTTATTTCAATACCATATTCATGATTTCTTTCCAAACCCCTTGATACCTTTAACATCTAAAATTTTATCGACCACTAGCCTCTACAGTCTTCTGTGGTACAGAATTCCACAGGTTCACTACCCTTCGAGTGAAGAAATTTTTCCTCACCCTAGTCCTAAATGATAAACCCCATATGCTGAGAGTGTAACCTCTGGTTCGAAACTCCTCAACTATTAGAACTGTATACATTTCAATCAGATCCCCGCTCATCCTTCTAAACTTGACCAAATAGAGACCAAATAAACTTGACCAAAAAACTGACCCTTCAGAAGAAGGGTCCAGACCCGAAATGTCAGCTTTCCTGACCCTCTGATGCTGCTTGGCCTGCTGTGTTCATCTAGCTCTACACCTGGTTATCGCCGATATAAACATGCTGCTGCATGGCTGACAGAAATCCAATTTTCATTCCTTAAGTAAGAGTAACAAATAATTTGTGAGAAAGTTATGCAGTTCTGTGTCACAGGTACAGTTGAAACTATAAGTTAATGCTCCCGGTTACACAACCAATAATTACAGGCAATTTCACATGTCACAATCTGTCAAATTTTAAACTCTGGCTCATGTTCAATATCAGGTCAACTGGGCTCAATATAGCCTGTTCCTTTAAGGTCACTGCTCAGTAAGTCCCTTTTGACAAGCAATCCAAATGGGCACCTGAAAATTAATTTCGAGGTTAGTATATGAGAGAATTTCCAGCATTGATTAGCACTTGCTTACATACTGTCAGTCTTGCTTTGAAAGTGAAACACTGTTGTTGACAAAATGGACACAGTGGCCTAGTGGTCACATACCTGGACCAATGATCCTGTAACATAAGTTCAAATCCCAACATGGCAACTGGGGGAATTTAAATTCTGTTAACTAGTTAAAGTATATTTAAATTACTTAAAGGAACATAAGCAATTGCAAGCAGGAGGCTACCAGATATTCATAAACACTCATCTGGTTAACAATGTCCTTGACGAACGGAAATCAGATGCACTCATTTAATCAGGCCATGTGTGACCACAGTCAACAGCCCTCTGAAATGACTTAGCAGGTTCACCACCAGCTGGTTCAGGCAGTTTGGGACAGGTAACAAATATTAGGTATTCTATTGTTGCTCAGAGCCCACTTACATAAAAAAAACTAAAGAATTATTAATTAGTTTTTAAAAAATATATGCTTTGAGTTTGTGTTATCTAAAATATCAAGGACACAAATTATATTATAAAAGTTTACCATAAAATATAGAATTTTTCCCTAAATCTGAAACAAGGCATAAAGGGGGATTAATTTAAAGTATTCATTTTTCAACTCAGTGGTCATCCAGAAAGGAAGAACATTTACAGGCAACCTTGCATGGTCTCAGGGCATCACAATCAGATACAGTAGTTTTGATATTTAGTCACTGTTACAATATTAGACAAATTATAGTTGAAATGATATTGATGTCTGGCATTTGCATAACAATTAATGGTTAAGCTCATCATCTGATTCAAGTAGTGGCTGGTGGGATAAAAGTCAGTCAGGCCATCAGGAAAACCTTGCTCTTCGAATATTGCCATGAGATTTTCCACAACTTGTGACAGTAAAGACAGAGCCTGGGTTTAACATCTTATCCAAACACTGACATCTCAATTACTTACAGTGAAGGCAAGTGTTGTAAGATATTGAAATTCCTGTACTTCCAAAACATGCTACAGTTTGGTTTGATTTGATTTACGGTAGTCACATGTACTCAAGTACAGTGAAAAGGTTTGTTTTGCGTGCAGCACAAGCAGATCACATCCAACAAGGACATACTGATCATAGGGTGCCTAGACAGAGCAAGGCATACAGGTTACAAAGGCACAGGAGGTGTGCAAAGCAAGATGAACATTATTTGAAGTTAGAGAGTCCATTCATCAGTCTCATAATGGCAGGGAGGAAGCTATTCTTGAACCCGTTGGTGTGTGTTCAAGCTTCTGTTTGTTCTGCCTGATGGGAGAAGTTGTAGGGGACTATTACCAGGGTTGGCAGGTGGGAGGGGTTGCATCTGTAAAAGTTGGTGAGGGCATGCTGAATTTCCTAAGCCACCTCAGGAAGAGGAAGTTGTTGTGCCTTCTTGCCGGTCGCATAGATGTTGGAAGTCCAGGACAGGTTGTTCGTTATTGTCACTCCTAGAAATTCAATGCTTTCAACCCTCCCCACTTCAGCTCCTGAGATAACTACGCAGAGGCCAGTGTCCCATCAGCAAATCACCTTTATTTACGTGTGCACAGTACACTGGCTATGGCGAGGTAGCTTGAAGCCAGTCCTGT
Source organism: Stegostoma tigrinum (assembly GCF_030684315.1). Classification (NCBI taxonomy): domain Eukaryota; kingdom Metazoa; phylum Chordata; class Chondrichthyes; order Orectolobiformes; family Stegostomatidae; genus Stegostoma; species Stegostoma tigrinum. Next base: position 112,061,129 of record NC_081358.1, on the reverse strand, counting down.
GAACTGAGGAGATTCTAAATCTCCTGTTAATATTAATATTGGTCAGCTATGGACCAGGTTAACAACCCCAGTCAAGGACCTAGTCAATGAGGTCCACTGGTTCCAATCACTGTAGCTCAATTGCTGTAGATGGGGGTGTGTCGTCTTCTTTTCTTCCTGAAGGAAATGAACAGTTCTTTTGTTTGCTGACAGAGAGAGGCTGTTATCATTGTACATGACACCAAGCCCTCTAAATCCTGCAGGTAAAATGATCAAGTTGAGATAGTTTTTCAACTGTGTGATAACAGCCCAACCTTTAATTAATCAGAAATAGGAAGGATACTTCTAAACTGCAAGAGAATGAGTGGCTTCACATCTTATGGAGCATCTGAACTCACTTAACAAAAGAGTGCAGGAATGCCAACAGGAAATGACAATTCACCATGGCAGCATTTCAACCTTTAAGTCTTAGCTTGAGTTGCAAGTGAAACAACATTTCCACACACATTTCTCACCTGAAAATCAATAAGACTCACTGTTAGTATATTGATGGGAAAAGAGGTATTTGTACAATGTTCAGGCCCATGGGGAAGGGGCAGGAAAGCAGACATGAAGAATGTTGGATCAAATAGAGAAGCAGGTCTTAGGGGCTGAATGGCCCACTCCTGTTCCTTACAGTCTTATGTTGAATGTGTGGTGAAAATATGATAATAAAGCAAAATTTGAATTTGCTGAGGCTACACCAAATAGATCATCTTGTGTGTGAGGTGCTCCCATGTTTCAGCGCAGTGTCGAAACTCCTCAGTTAGTCTTTAAGGCTGTCCGTAAAGCACACATCTGCTGGCTAACATGTGAAGGTCACCTCTCTCCCCTCTACTTCTCCAAACTAGTTTGCTGTGGAAGTGCTTTTTTTAAGCAACATACTCTGTGCTTTTTATCTAAGCTTTCTTCAGTGTGGTCACTAGGCATGATGGTCAGGGACAGAACATTGGTATTAGCAGCCCTGTCTTGTTATATAACGCTGAGTAATCTCCGCAAGACGATCATGTTAAAGTGGTGCAGCTTGTCCATGTGCCATGCACAGGTTTGAACAAGTGCTGCCAGCCATGAATATCAACATGTTTAAACAACTTGGACAATCTGACATGACCCTGAAGTCAATGTTTAACATCTTCAGCTCAGTCACTTATCCCAAATATTGATATAATGTTTAAGTTTAGAGATGCCAGGTTTACTAGGGTACTGAAGTACCAGAAAGTAAGAACTAAAGTTAGGTTAAGTACTCGTAAGATTGTTTTTGTTACTATTCAATTAACTTACGGTGAATGTGATTGAAAAAGCAAGACAATATATGGTGGGATTGTTCTAATGTTTTAAACACTGGCAAATGTCAATGGTCATAGATTCATATAGTACAGAGGAGGCCCTTCTGCCCATGAATTCTACACCAATGCTAATGCTGTTTTACAGCACTGTCCCACAGCGTTCAATGTTTTGACACTTAAGTGCGCATTCAAGTACTGAGATTTCTTGCCTCTAACATCCTTCCAGGCAGTGCATTCCAGATTCCCAGTACCCACTAGATGAAAAACAAACTTTCCCCAAATCCCCTCTAATCGTCCTGCCCTTCACCTTGAAATTATGACCACTTATCATTGACCCTTCAGCAGAGGAACTGCTGCTTCCCATTCACCCTGTCCATTCCCCTGATAATCTTGGACACCTTAGTCAGGTTCCTCCTCAACCATCTCTGCTCCAAAGAAACCAACCCAAGCTTACTCAATCTCTCTTCGTATCAAAGATCCTTCACTCAAGGTAACATCCTGGTCAATCTCCTCTGCAACCCCTTCAGTTTAAGCTCATCCTTCGTATAGTGCAGTGATAAGTACTGTACACAGGACTTAAGTTGCACCTATTCAAAGTTCTAACATAGCCTCACTGCTCTTATAAACTAGTCCTTGACTGACAAGGACAAGTGCCTTCTGAATTACCCTATTAATCTGATGCCTTCAATGGACAAACATCCTAAGATCCCTCTGTTCCTCTAAGCTTTCTATTGTCCTGCCATGTCATTAAAGGACATTAAAAAAATGAATATAGTCTTATCGATGATTTCCGACTTTGGTGGTGGAGGACTTCGTGTAGTACAGAGGACAAAAAAAAAATTACAGCACAGGAACAGGCCCTTTCCTGCGCCAATCCAGATGCTCTATCTGAACATGTCGCCTATTTTCCAAGGATCTATATCCCTCTGCTCCCTGCCCATTCATGTATCTGTCTAGATACATCCTAAATGACGCTAATGAACCCACTTCTACCACCTCCGCTGGCAATGTGTTCCAGGCACCTACCACCCGCTATGCAAAGAACTTTCCAGGCATATCTTCCTTAAGCTTTTCCCCTCTCACCTTGAAATTGTGATCCTCCTAGTAATCGAGTCCCCCACTCTGGCAAAAAGCTCCTTGCTATCCACCCTGTCAACACCTCTCATGATTTTGTAGACCTGTCAGGTCCCCCCTCAACCGCTGTCTTTCTAATGTAAATAATCCCAGTGTTCAATTCGAGTTGGTGAGAGGAGTCAATGTACAGAATAAGGCTAAAGAAAGAAAGGAAGGGTAAAGTTAGCAAAGACAAAGCAATGCAAGATAAGTAGAGACTAGTTATTCTGACCAAGTTGAGTGATGACAAAAGGGAGTAGATTTTGTTTAATTCTCTGAGTAATAATTTTCCAAGGCAACACATAAAACATGGAAGTGTTTGAGTTACCACAGTTAGAAAATAACTTCACAAATTAATTTATTGCAAACTATAGTAAATTAAAAGCAAGGTTTAAATCTTGGACCTCAACTGATTTTAGGAATATGAAATTTAGAAATGAGATGGGGAGAGTAAATCAAAGTATTTGTCTAAATATTTAATTATGTGGTTAAACATGGGAAAACGTATTCAAAATAAATTGATTTAAAAATCATTTAAAAAGACAAAGATAAGATGATTTCATGTAATATGAAATACAATTAATAAAGAGAATTGTTCCTCTGTACAGAACTATGCTTAATTACATTTTGGCTGTTAACTGACAGCTAATTTCTAACATTTAAAACAGAATTTTAAAAATTAGATTTACTTGAGAGATACAAGTACACTTAAAATAGGAACTATTTTAATACGTACCATTTAATTTTGCCCACATAGAAACCACACGATAAAAGCAGTACAAAGAAACAATAACTGAGGTTTCCTTCAATTCTCAATACTGTTTCTCTTTAATCTTACATCAGTAGACAAATGTACCAGTATTTTATATCTATAGTTCAATCTATTTAATTAAATTCCAACCAAGTTAAATGCAAAAATAAGAATGCAAATTGTCTTAGAATTGTTACATGTTTGAAATATACCAAAATGCCAACTTGCTGGACTTCAGTCTAACGTTAAGTGGCAAGTGTATTGTTTGAAGTTGCACAGTTAATATAGTAGATTCAAAGTCAGAAGTCATGTAACACCAGGTTATAGTCCAACAGGCTTATTTGAAATCAAAACTTTCGAAGCACTGCTCCTTCGTCAAGTGAAATGTTCACCTGACAAAGGTGCAGTGCTCCAAAAGCTTGCGATTTCAAATAAATACCTGTTGGACCATAACTTGGTGTAATGTGACTTCTGACTTCGTCCACTCCGCACCAACACCGGCACCTCCATGTCATAGCAGATTCAAAATAGGCTTGTCCTGGTGTTGTTATGATCCCAGCTGATGTTATTACTGGATAAGTCCGATTCCAGGCTAGATCTGGCTTGATAGATTTCTTTCAATTTAATGAGGTGATATTTCATTGAAACACAACTATGCTGTGTTGCAGATTTAGTTCTAACTAAAGTGAAAGTTCATTATACAAAATAAGCACATGCTATTTGCATATGACACCGTTTGAAGGCTTTGCAAATATAAAACCACCTACTCCAACATTGCCCCTTTATGATATCCAACCACCAGAGGAATTTGATCGAGGTGATCCTTGAAAATCCAGACTGATATTTCTGTATAGTACTGATATTTCTGTATAGTACTGCACAGATACAGGTGCTGTCTTTCTGATGACAGATTGAACCAAAGCCCCACAACATGACATAAAAGACTGTACGGTGTTATTACAAAACATAAAAGAGTTATCCCTAATGTCCTCGCCAATGCTCATCACTCAGTCCATGTCCCCGATACAGATTACTTGACCATTAACATATTGTCTCTTGTGGAAATTTGCTCTGTGCAAAGCAGCTGCCACATTTTCCTCAGTATAATAGTACACCTCAGAAGTATTTCATTGCCTGTAAAGAACTTTGAGACATAATGAAGACATCAATGGGACTCATGGCAATTTCTGGCCCAAAATTCTGGGTCAGACTGGAGAAGATCTGTGAGGGTGCTAACCATTTTGAACATCTCCAAAAGGCCAAATGGAGGCCAAGAACAAACAGCTGAAGAAACGCGCAAAGCTCTAAGCATTGAAAGCGCCCACATCAGCAAACGTACCCGCCCCACCAACAGCAGGGCTTGTGGACCCAGTATTGGGCCATTTAGTCATCTCAACAACAGAATGGAGGAAAGTCAGTCAGTCATTCTCAATTTGAGGGCTGTTAGGAGAAGTCTAGATTGTATAACTAGAGAAAAAACATGGTTTTACTGAAGAGAATTTTTTTTGACAATCTAACTTGTAGGATAGGTAAAGGGGAGCTTGTAAATCTAGTTTATTCAGATTTCTAAAGAGCATTCATTATGCCTCACAAAACATTAGTACACAAGAGGAGTGCTCATGGAGTATGGGGTGATATATCAGCATGGATATACGACTGCAAAGAGCAAGAAGCAGGGAGTACAAGTTAAATGGGACAATTTCAAGTTGGCAGGCTATATCTAGATTGCCACAAGGATCAGTGCTGTGGTCTCAACTTGTTACAAACTATATTAATCACTTAATTGAAGAAACAGCAACTTATCCAAGTGTGTTAACAATACAAAGCTAACTGGGAATATAAGCTGTCAAAGGACAACAAAAAGACTGGCAAGAGATATAAACAGCCTAAATGGGCAACAAGATGGTAGTTGCAGCATAATGGGGGAAGTGAGAAGTTATTTAGTTGGAAATGAATAGAAAAAAGATAATATTTAACTTTTTTAAAAAAAGATCATTCGCAGGATATGGGCAATTTAGTGCACACCTCCATTGCCAGAAACGTTGCAGAACATGTTAATGTTCAGAGAGATTTAGGTAGATTCATCAAGAAAATAGCAGCCAGGTACAGGAAGCAGTTGGGAAAGGAAATGGCATGTTGGCTTTGATTGCAAGGGGAATGGAGTGCAGAAACAAGAAAATTTGTTACATTGTGCAAGGCTTTAATGAGACCAAACCTGGAATACTGTACGCAGTCATGGCCTTCATATTTGAAGAAAGATGTACTTGTAATTTGAGGTCTACAGTTCACTAAGGTTTGCTAGATGGATTCTGAGGATGAGACAATTACCTTATGAGGAGCTGAATAAATTGGGTCCATAATATCTTCAGTTAACTTGACATGCAATCCAACTGAAAGATACAAAATTCTGAAGGGGCACAAGAAGGCAGACATAGAGGCGGTTTCTCCTGCTGGGGAGTTTAAAGCATAACTTCAGGATAAATGGTCTATCAATAAGGATGGAGATGACAGGGTTGTAAATTTTTGGAAATTTCCATTTTCTTTAATATATTCAAAGCTCAGATAGACTTTTTAAAATCCCACAGGTAATCAAAGGGTATTGGGAACATGTGTGAAAGTGGAATTAAGGTGGAAAAATCAGCCATAGCCAGACTGAATAGTGGAGCAGGCTCAACAGGTTACATGCTCTACTCTTGTTTGTTTGTTATGAAAAGTAGAGGAAATCTTCAAAAAAAAATTGTAATGTCTCCACATTCAGAAAATAATTTCATTAAAAGCATTTCAAAAATTTCTCTTAAGTTGGTAAGAAAAAAAACTGAGGCAACGTGACAGGGTGGATGTTGACAGGATGAGAGAAGAATTAAGGCACACTACTTACTGAAAGGGCTGGCAATTTAAGATAGAGACAAGGAGGAATTTTTGGATCTTTCAAAGATGGAACAGTGTTTTCCGGAGAGTGGTAGAGGTGAAATAATTTCAGGGCAGAGGTAGATTCTTGACTAATAATGGAGTCAAAGGATATTACGGGTAGGCAGGAGTGTGAATGAATCCACAACCAGGTCAACCATGAGGAGCCAAACTGTCTACTCCTGCTTCTGATTTGTATGTTTGTAATAACTTAATCACAAACCTTGACACAGAATAAAGACCACCAAAGCTAAAGGGATAAGGAAGACATTGAGGTTTAAGTTCCATATTCAGCAATAATAAATGTCCAACCTGTATGTAATCCTTTCTCTCCTAACTGGGATGTCAAATGGTGCTTGCAAGCAACCAAACACAACTATCTACCTATATATTACATCACACAATATGAGTTTCGGTACCAGATCCTGGCTTAAAGTATGGCAGAAATGGACACTATACTGCCAGATGTCTGAAACATAGTCAAAATCAACAAAGTATTAACACACTGAAATGCATTCTTGAATGATACAAATGATGATTTCTCAAGTCACAGTTTATTTAAATAAGGTAGCCATTTCAAAATTAAGCCATAAAATTTGTTAATTCAGCTATAACAGTCAGCTGCCTTAACAAAATGTTTAAAACTCTGTTTACATCTGGTTAGACATTTGCCTGCTCTTTTCCATTAAAGTTTGAGAAATAATCAGTAAGGGTGTTAAGATGACTCTGCTATTTACTGTAAAATCAGCACAGCTTTGAAGATGTAAAGTTTCACTTAGTTAAAAAATTAAGTTGGATAATTCAATTTTTATGTTCTGATTTCCTCCCTTGATAGGTCACCTTTACTCCTTAAACTTGATAATCACAACAGTTGTGATGACATTAAAGGCAAATCTGTGGCATTTCCTCAACAAAAAGGAGACAAGTATCTTTCATAAATACTAAAAAAAACTAAAAGCTTTAAGCACACCCTATGGCAGCTGATACATTTCTACTCAGCTTGCAAGTTTCTCAAATCAATGCAGCAATTTTGTTTTTAAGAAAACATTTTAAAACATATTTTAGGTCACAAAGATGACTGAAGAATGCTACATATTCTGATCTAGTTACGTCTATAAAATACTTACTTAGAGTTGGTGAACTGTACTTCATGCTTATCGAAAAGTTGCTTCACTTTACGCTTCCACTGCATTATCAGCATTTTAAACAAAACTCCACAGGTTTAGAAAAGAAATGTAAAGTAAATCACCCAAAACAGATTTTAATGAAGTTGTTTTAGGAACCTTTATGTTGTCATAAGGAAAGGAAATGATTCCAAGAAAGTTAAAGCTTTTCGGCACTGTTGCATAAGTGATGGCAAAAAGAGAGAGTCTGGTAAGCAGTTCAGTGATAGCCACATGCGTTACTACTCACCAAACCCATTCTGATGAAACAGGATGTGCTGGCAGCTGGCAGAATGACTCAGTACAGTGGAAAATTATTTGTTAAGGTATGTAAGTTAACAGCCCCAAGCACATCCAAGTGCTGACTTTAATCTAAACTCCAAGCAATGCCTAAATAACAGTTAGTCCAAATCATTTTATTGTTTTTCCTTTCACTGTGGAAAACAGTTGCAAAACTGCACTATTTACGTACAGGCTACATCACGGAAACAAGCCATTCAATCCAATTGGTCCATGCCAGTGTTTACATTCCACACGAACTTCATGCCAACCCTGTTCATCATATATTTGGATAACACTCAGCTTGGGCTACTGAGGAATAACCTATTTTGTATTAACAAAACCTACTGTAAATTTAATGCAATTCTTGCTGAGAAACAAAGTGGTTTTCAAGAATTACTTTAAGATAGAACAGCAGTTCAGAGTGTTGGTGTGTAACATTCTGGGTGTCGGGTAAGATCAAGATTCATAGATTATACAGGCATTAGTTGGCTAACTGGCCCTTCGAGCCTAACCCACCATTCAATATAATCTAGGCTAACCATCTAGCCCAATAACTACTCTGTCTTTCTCCCACTATCTTGTGATGCCTTTAGCCCCTTCAGCCTCTAAAATGACCATGCATGCTCATTCAATTCAAACCATATTCCAGACAATATTTTTGGTAATAAATCTACGACATTATCCTTATTTTCACAAGTGTAAATATTTTGAGAGAGACTTGAGACAATGCACCACCATAGCCATTTACTTTGATTCCACTTTCAGCAGTCCTTCAATACTGAACAAGTTGGCACAGACATATATGATTCATCTTCCACCAATGCTGTGCTGAAGTATATTTTGAGGATATATATCAGCATAATACCAAGGTGTTTTTTTCTCTGATGATCCCTCCCTTTCTTCCAGAAGGTAGCGGGTGTGAATGGAGCCATTGTGAAGGCATTGTGTGTGAATGACCATCTCATCATTGCCATAAACCACTCATCAGCTTTCTGTTGTCTTGGTGAAAAAAATATAATGTGCAACGAGCATAGGTTTTCCAGCCAGACAATTATGATAAGATAATTATGGCTGCACCTCTCAAAGGTGATTACGTGTTGCACAGATTGGGAGCAGTCCTTTACATATCCTAAGGTGATCATTCAGATCTCTAAGTCTCAATTTTCTTTCGGTTGCTAGATGTACTGCATCAAAGCATGTTTCTTAACATTTCAGTTCTGTCTTATGACACAAAAATCCTGTTTCAACTTGCTTCATAAAAAAAAAACTCACATTATAAAAACAGTTGGAATTAGCAGCAAGCACAAGCTTCCCAAATGATTTTAGATTAATCAATCTAAAGTAAGTTGTTCTGAGTCTATTTTCTTTAAGGACTTTAGTTAATGCATAACAAAACAGCATGTTTGATCCTCCATATATTGTATTTTTCTTTATAAAAGTTCCCTGTGTCAAGATTTTTTTCTTTTTATTGCAACAGAGCACAACAGCATGCATTTTAAGCTGAAACATCGTACTAAATCATGAAAACAAATTGTGTCTGGAGTTTTTTAACTGCAGTGGAGAAAACTGCAATTTCTACTTCTGGAGATCAGATGTCATCAAACTTCACACATTCCCTTCTAGTACATAAGATCAAACAAATTGCTCTCCTTTGACTCAATAAATCAATAAATTACGCAGTGCAAAATCTACCTTACTAAATCGGGGAATTTCCGTTTTGACACATCATCATTTACGTACTCTGCAGACTCTGATTCCACAATTCCAGAGAAAATAATACTTCTGCAGGCATATCTTGGCAGAACTTAATGCTAAAATCTACCAAAGTAAACAGATCAAATTCTGCCTCACCCGAAGTACCAGAAATCCAGTCACTACTGTCCTTCACTGTGATTGGAATACTAAGTTCTAAATCTACTGTTTTACGTTGTTATGAAAGTTATATATATCATATTTGAGAAACAAAATGGAGGGAAAATTGTGTTGAGTTTTTTTAGTTCTGACCTGATTTTTTTTAATAAAACGTCAGAAAGTAATCTTGAACAGTAAGCTCAAAACAGCATTTACAAGCCTTTTCAGCTAAATGAACAACAGACCATCTGGGGACATAATTACTAGGGGTGTTTGTTGATTTGAGTTGTACAACCACTAGGGAGCAGGCAGAAGCAGGTACATGCAAGAGGCCCTCAACAGTAAACAGACTGTTTATTAGGAGTTTCCAAGCAGTCAGTAGGGGAACAAGTCCTGAGATGCCTAGATGTTAGTGAGAAAGTGAAGGCTGTGGTGTGTCAGAGAGAACGGTATCCTACAAGTCTGTGAAAGAGATGAGTCCAGGAATCTATGTTAAATAAATGAGGAGTTGAGTTAGCAGCTTGTTTTATGGGTCTTGGAGATGACCTAAAGAAAATAGTTAATGCACAGAAGCTGACCAAAAGAAAACAGATTACAGCCCAAGTATATGATTTTTTGTAGAACTCAAAGCTTGGAAGTCATATTGGACTCGAAACATTAACTCTCTCCACAGATACTGCTGGACCTGTTGAGTTTATCCATTACTTTCAGCTTTTATTACAGATCGCCAGCATCTGCAGTATTTTGCTTTTCTTTGGATAAAGATGTTTATTTTGATAAAATATTGACAGATAAAAATGGCAAGCAGCACTCTCTATCAAAGACACCAACTGCTTGCATCACATTCTCATCCAGGTATTCAAGGTTTGTTACAAGTTTTTATGAGAACAGTCTGAATCATTTCAAAGCTTGCACATTTCTGTTACCATGAGTGTTTATGTTTTCCTTTTATAGTCAAAGCAACAGCTCAAGGCATTCTTTTTCTCTTTTTGCCACTGCTCATCTCTCCTCCTTAGAGAATTTGTTCAGACACAGCATGATAGAAAACTCCTGGCTCATTGCTGTAATACAGTTGAACAGATGCTCTGATAATACACCAGTAACACTACTACTCTGTATTTTCATTGGTTCATTTTCCCTTTCAAAAGATGTTGTATTACTTTCTAATCATCTGGCACACTTAAGTAAGGTCCTGAGATACAGTTTCTAATGCTTCCAAAATTTGTTCCAGTGGGGTGACACACTAGGGATTTTTCTTTTGTTAGCTGAACAATTTATGTAATATATAACTCATGCTCATCATGCATTCAGCTTACTCAGTCATTTCATATCAATTCAAAATTATTGACAAGTTCTTTGTAAATACCCGAGTCCTATTTCTGAGACACATTCAGACCTCTCAAAGATTCTACCTCACTTCCAACAATTTTCCTCCAATTGACCTACTAATAAAATACTTTACTGTTCCTTTGATATGGAAAAAAAATCCTCATACTCTTTAGCTTTCTCAGCCCTCGTACAATCTCATGTACTCCAAACGTCAAGGGGTCCCAAACATACCTTTGGTCATGATTTGGCTGAATATCTTATTTACAAAGGAGTGAATATTTCACAATCATCACATTTGAGAATCTATAAGGAAATTATGTGGCTTTTGAAGCAAAGTGCCAGAATATTTAGCAGAGAAAGGCTAAGGCTGCAAGGGAGAACAGTGCAGTCAGCTTTGTTGAAACAGATGGCGAATGCCGGAGGAACTCAATTCAACTCTGGCAGCATCTAGCAGACCTGCTGAATTTCTCCAGCGTTCTGAAGTTTGTTTCAGGTTTTCAGCATCCACAGTACTTTGCTTTTATTCAACTTGCAGTAGATACTGATATTACTGCACAGGATTCACTCACTTGACCAGTGTCGGGAAGCTGTGTGTTTTCAGGCAAGGGAGTAAATCAGAAACACATGCAGCAGTGGCAATTCATGTACCTAACGAAAGGTCCCGGAAAACCAAATAATCAGACCAGAGTGAAACTGAAGGAGGTGCAGCGTTTTGCCTCTACCATACAGGAATATAGAGACAGAGAGCTCAAAACTCAGAAAACAGTTTAAACATAGCTCTGTTTCAGATATTGAAACATCTGCCATTCATTTTTATAAAGATCCTCAGGAGGATGAAAATAACAAAAAATAAGTTCACACCACAAGATGAGATCAGATTGGCATATGGGAGAGATGCATGGCCCATCTCCACTTTAGCTCGGTCAATTAATCCCTCAAGGACAGATGGAAATTCACCAGAAGGAGCAGTGCTCAAAGCTTGTGATTTCAAATTGTGTTAGGTTGTAATCTGGTGTTGAGAGACTTCTGACTTTGTCCACCCCAGTCCAACAACTGCACCTCTACCTCAGGGACAGGTGAAAGCAAAGTCTGTAAAATATCTGAGATAACACGGTGTGAAGCTGGGTGAACACAGTGGGCCAAACAGCAGAGGAGCAGGAAAGCTTGATGTTTCAGAAAAAGGGTCCCAACCCAAAACGTCAAGCTTTCCTGCTCCTCTGATGCTACCTGGCCCACTGCGTCATTCCGGCTTCACATCGTGTTATCTCAGATTCTCCAGCATCGGCAGTTCCTGCTATCTCTGTAAAATATCTGCCCTCCATCAATGACCAGAGTTGGTGGTGATGGGGCAAGTCTGCTGTGACAGCACTGAAGCATACTTGTTTGTTTATTGGACCTTTCCTTCACAAAGGTTGCACATGGTGAAAATTATGAATTGTTATCTGCATGACATTTATAACAACCGTATATTACTCACAGGGGTTAATGATTGTCACTGCACAGCCTTAGCAATGTGCAGCAGATGGTAGATGTCTTGGTAGCTTAAGCCTCAAAAGCATCCTTCTAACTAGCAACAGGATTATGCAAAGCAGCACATGGTATATTCCAGTCAGCTGGAGAATACCCACTTTTTGAACCCTAACACCTTAACTTGCTTACTTAGATATTTGACAGGATCGTTATGGATAAAAGATCTGCTGTGGGAGTAGCTAGTGACATGGAAGATTTATAAAGTGATCAGGAGGATTGGTGAGGACATATGAGGAAAATGTTTCTCATGCAGACGGTAGAGGGTGACTGGAATTTGTTGTTTGGGTTCATGGTTGATGCAGAAAGCCTCAACAGCCATAAAAAGGTACCTTGATCTGCAGCTGAAGTGCTATAGCTTTCAAGGATATGGAAAAGGTATCAGTGGTAGGAGTGGAAATGGCAGCAGGATGGCTAGATCATTTTTGTTGTCAGTACATGATGGGCTGAAACGACACTTTGTGTTGTAGAGAGATAACAAGGTGTAGAGCTGGGTGAACACAGCAGGCCAAGCACCTTCAGAGGAGCAGGAAAGCTGATATTTAGGGTCCGGACCCTTCTTCAGAAACCTTTAGCAGTAGTTTATTAATTATCAAAGTACAAGCAAACCTAAGCCACTGAAATTAATTTCTTAACTGAGTTTTGATTCATTTCAGTTTCCTTTACGGAACATTGCCAGTTCAGATTTACTTCAATAAAGTTTGACAGACTATATTTTCCAGTGAGTCGTTAATCAAGTTGCTTTGACATATTCTGACTAGTATTTAGAAAAGTTATTCAAACCTAAACAGCAGTATGTTATAGGCTAGATACAGAATTTATAAGAGCTAAACTGAGCCAGAATTATAAATAATAATTGTTAAAAGAATGCAATTGCTCACCGTTTGAAATTCAGTTTACATGAAGCAGCGCTCTTCTGTGGTGGTCAATGTCAAACAACCAAAGTAAGCAAAATAGTTACAAAAACAAAGCTGCTGGAAAAGCTCAGCATCTGTGAAGAAAAAAATCAGAGTTAACATTTTGGGTCCGGTGGCCCTTCTGAGGAAGGATTTTTTTCTTCACAAATGCTGCCAGACCTGCTGAGCTTTTCTAGCAACTTCAACAGGGTTAAAGGTAAAGGAATGTGAAGTCATCCATTTCAGATACTTATCCATCTTCTCAAAATGATTAACTGACATAGCATTATGCGTTTTTGCTAAATTCCTGTTCCACATATGCATCACTCTACAGATTTTGATCAAGTTTCACTTAACACTGGTTAGTCTTTGCATCAACCTGTTTTGTGATCACAGACCAAGTAATTAGCTTGTTTCTACTGATAATGCCTTTGTATTAATATTTTAAAATTAAATTTGGATTATTTGACTCAATTCAGTAGTTATTTCTTTCTGGCAAAGAGAAATTACATCAGAGATCATTGTCCTTCTCTAAACTTTCTTTGAATCATCAGTGGGAACAATTTTGAACTTTGCAGCCCCAATTACTTGGCAGACCACTTTACCAGCCTTTGAGAGCTTGCCCTTTGTTCTTCCATTGAAGAAGTGGACAGAAATTGGAAGGTTCAACAAATGGTCTTGATAATTTTTCTTTGTACTTATGCCAATAAATTTCCATTCATGATTCTGGCTTCAAAATAAACCCCCATTTATCAATAATGAAATACAACTCCATTCACAAGCCATGTACCATTAACAGTTGTTTGCTTGCTTGAAAGGGGTTGCATGAAAATAAATTGTACTTTCAGCTCACATGATGCTTTTGAAGGGGAAATATATTCTATCAATAACATTGATCCACATACAGTAACTGCGTTAGTACACTAAAACGTTGCTCTGTGAACAAATGAAGGGGAAAGGCAACGATAAATCCCAAATGGGTTTGTAAATCACTTGACAATGAGTAGAACCTGTTAAGATAATCTATTGAAATTAATCTTCATTTAGGGATTTGGGTTTACCAATTAATCATTTTGCAACATGATAGCAGTACAAGGACAGAATTTAAACATCTTTCTGGAATGGTGACAAGCTCTCCATACAGCGCCAATGTTTAAATAATAAAATTGGTAAATCAATGCTCATTGTCATTCTAAAAGCAAAATACCATTCACTTGTTGGTCTTAATTATCCAGATGCAACAGAATACTAATAGTTCCTGAAAATGCTTCAAATAAAATACTGATTGCTATCTATTTATTGTTTTATAATGCCAATACACAGTATTTTTATTTTTAAACCTTCACCTCTTACATTTGTATGGTTGTCAAATATTAAAAATTCCAAATTTCAACTCATCAGGTTCTACAAACAGATGGCATAAGGCACAACACAATAAAGAAATTTTTCATTAAATTTTTCCTGTGTTTTCATTTGCTTATTTAGCACGTAGCTCATAAGTTGACCCAAGATTTCATGACTGAGAATGACATTCTGATAAATGGAATTCAAAATATAGAGAGCTGGTTTGAACAGAAATGTCTGAGGAAGGGTCACTGGACCCGAAACGTTAACTCTGTTTTCTCCTCCACAGATTCTGCCAGATCTGCTGAGCTTTTCCAGCAACTTTATTTTTGCTCCTCATTTACAGCATCCGCAGTTCTTTTCATTTTTATTGAACAGAAATGTGTTTTGCTCCTTATATTCAATATAGGACTACACTTAGTCCTTAAAAGGTCTGCAGATCCTGGAAATCTGAAACAAAATCAGAAATTACTTGAGAGACTCAGCAGATCTGGCAGCATCATGGAGAGAAAAACAAAACTAAAATTTCAAGGCCAGGGAGCCTTAAGTCTTGAAATGTTATCTCTAATTTATCTCCACAGATGTTGCCAGACCTGCTGAGTTTTTTCAACAATTTCTGTTTTTCACATTTAAATCATGCTGTAGTCTCTATTTTGTGCCCGCCCCTCTTCAACAATGTACAATTTTTACACCAACACTCATTAGACAAGGGCACGAAACACAAAAGTCACTAAAAGAATTAAAGCAACAGTAATAAAATCTGTGATAATGGGAACTACAGATGCTGGAGAATCCAAGATAACAAAGTGTGGAGCTGGATGAACACAGCAGACCAAGCAGCATCTCAGGAGCACAAAAGCTGACATTTCGGGCCTAGACCTCTGATAAGGGTCTAGGCCCGAAACGTCAGCTTTTGCGCTCCGGAGATGCTGCTTGGCCTGCTGCGTTCATCCAGCTCCACACTTTGTTATCAGTAATAAAATCTGGTCCACTGACCTTTGATACCCACCACTTCATCAGTGTCTGAATTTTAGTGTTTCACTTCATATGATAGACGTGCAGCAATCTACATGAATTTTACCATAAAAATGCACATTTACAATATACCTTTCGCAATCCGTGCATCCCAAAGCACTTAAACAGCCTATAAAGCATTTTAAAGTCACTGTCGTGACAAAAGTAGATGCAAAAGCTGATTTACACACAGCAGGTTTTCACAAAAAATGAATGACAACAATTAAATAATCTGTGTTTATTGATGCTAGGCGAGGGAATAATTGCCACACAGGGCTGCAGGAGAACCTCTCTGCTGTTCTTTAAGAAATATTAATGGGAGATTTTACATCTGAGGTGGTGAATGGGACATTGGCTTAAAACAGCAACCGAGAGAAGCAACCTCTGATTGGGCAGCACTCCCTCATGAACTTTTAGTCAACATTATGGGTTTCATTTAGAAAACAAAGTCAAATCATAACTGTAATTTGCTTTGTTAAAATTTTAATCAAAAGTAAATAAGAACTTCTTCCTACCTGAGCTGTTGTTTCAGTTCATTGAACCGTGGTCTTCTGCTAGGATCATATGCCCAGCATTTGGTCATGAGGCTGTAGAGTGTTGGAGGGCAATTTGGAGGCATTGGCAACCGCTCACCATTTTCAATTCTACCAATTACATCATTATTTTTTACTCCTTGAAATGGTTTCACTCCATACATTAGAATTTCCCACATACAAACACCTAAATAGAAAGAAACATAGAAAGACATGAATTATTTTAATTAAATACAAAACAACATAAAACTGAACTTTCTTAATAGCAATCTGAATACAGAATTAGACAAACCACATAAGTCATATCTACCTAAAATGGAGAAGACTGAATTGAAGCTAATGATTTAGCCACAGATAACAGTGACCTGAATCTTCTAAAGAAGGCCAATCATAGTCAGATTGTTATTTTGCTCCTTTAACATACTGTGCCATGGAGCTCTTAAGTTTCAGGACCAAATTTCTCATTTGGACCTCTTGACAAATATACAGTATATTAAATGTAAGAGTAGCACAGAGTCAGAATGGATGCTAAGTTGCACCCATTTTTTAAAGCAGTAACTGCTGCACATAAAAGTTTAAAGATTCCAATGCTCTGTGAGAAGCTTCAGGGAGAATCTAAGTGAGCAGGGTGACAGGTGGCTGGTGGATGAAAGGACAGGATAGGTTGGATTTCAGATTGGGTTGAGATGTTGGGTTGACGGGGGACAGTGGGGTAATTAATAGAGTGTTGGGCCGTGGCAGGTACAGTTATGAGGTTTTGTTGGAGTTGGATGGGGGTATGTATTGGATCAGATTAGGGTACTGGGGTCAGGCCGGTGCAGCATCTGGGAGTCTGAAGCTCAATGGGGAACTGGAGCGGGCTCAGTTTTATAGTGACAGCAGTTTTAATTCCTTTAACTATTGCTGGTTAATTATTCAGGAGAGTGAGCTGGAATGCTCTCAAAGTCTGAGTTCTACAGTTCTGCGGAGACCACTGCAAAGACCGGGGCAAATGGAATTCAGCATTCATTGGGTGACAGATGAGCAGCAACTATAACAGTATGACTGTTTTGAATGAACTGATCCTCTACGGGATGGAATCACCTGGCCTGGAGGGAATAATGAAGATTTAAGCAAAGAGTGGAAGGAGAGAAAGAGACACGCAATGTTATGGGGATATAATATAAGAACAGTACATCACAGATCTGTGTTGATGATGCCATTCTAAATTAATCCTATCAGCTTGCGCATTGTTTGTATCCCTCTAACCCCCCACTCGTTCATGTGTCCATCTAAATGCCTCTTAAATACTCAAGTGTTCTTCATTATGAAGCGTCTATCAAGTCAGAATCCCAACTTGGCGTTGAAATGGATGAACTGCCCTAGACAATGGTAGAGAAAGGCAATGCATCTATGGCTACCTGAGTGGAAAGTGGATGGTATGAATCATGGCAAGGCTTCTATCGCCTTTATGTTACCCAAAAGAAATTGTAGCTCAACTAATGCTGAGCAGCTAGCTGCCTACTACGCTGACATTCAAAAAATAGCAAAGAAATTGAGTCAAGAGGTACAACTAAGTGTTATTAATTTTAATGTACAAATGGAAACTAACTCATGTCTCAGGCATGGATTTTCAAAAGCAAAGTTTAAGGAAGGATGTGGTTTGAAACATATCCTAAGGAGTTTCTACAGTTTATGGTGCATGTTAGGAAAGAGGGGCCATGTCTGGAAATGATCCTGAGCAATCAAACTGATGGGAGTGGAAACAAATATGAGTGAGATCCTACCAATGTGAACAAGAGGTGTTAAAAGAAAGTGGCCAGTCATGTCAAAAACTATAAAACAGGT
Source organism: Stegostoma tigrinum (assembly GCF_030684315.1). Lineage (NCBI taxonomy): Eukaryota > Metazoa > Chordata > Chondrichthyes > Orectolobiformes > Stegostomatidae > Stegostoma > Stegostoma tigrinum. The sequence goes on along the minus strand of NC_081358.1, from coordinate 112,043,288 downwards.
CACAGCCATGGAGCATGGCAGTGATGGAAAACTGATGCAGGAATTCAAACTTTAGATCGCAAGAACAGACAGACATTTGAGACAGGACACAGGTCAGAACCTTCCATAAGTTTGGGAGAGAGTAAAAAGAAAACTTTTTTTTTAAAAAACAGAGGGACTTAGTAGGGTGGGAACAAAATATTTTGTCTGGTGGGGGGGCTCTGCAACATGGGCTTAATGCTAAAATTACGGTTTGGCCATTTAGGGACGAAATCAAAAGGAATTTTTCTGAAACTCACAAGATTGTAAAAATCTGCAACTCTATCAGTAAAAGATGCTGGTCAATTGAAACTCTTAAGCTAATATGGATAGACTTTGAATGTACAAGAGTATTGGGATATATGGACAAAATGGAGCTGAAGTGCTGATCAGCCATAAACTATACAAATGGTTGAACAGCTTCCAGCGTTTGCGATAGAGTAATAGTTTGTGGGGACAGAGGGTTTTCCAGGTGAATCTTAACAGAGGAGAAAGAGATTGATGATGATGATCATTTTGAAAGGGAACGGGTCAGTGCCTGAGAATAAAATTAAATGGGAGCCAGAACGTGTGTTTGGATGGTCAGTAATTTAATGTGGATGCAATCAAGGTGAGTAGGTATTCAATCTAATGGATGATAAGTTCAGAAAGGGATGAACCGTGAAAACAAGTTCAGGGGTACGGCTAGAATGAGGATTCAGGAAGGTTTCGTTTGCAGGGCAAGGAATTAAATTCAGTTTATTATCAAAATGCAAAACCATAGAGGCAGGTGTCTAAATCAACTCAATCTTAACGATAAAAGTAGCCTGCAATTTGCTGGCACTCCATCTTAGAATAGAGGGTGCAAAAGAGTAGAGAGTTTAAAGGAGGCAAATGCATTTCCTTCAACAAGATTTCTGTGAATGGAGTTAAAACAAACTTACCAAACATCCACACATCACTAGCTGAGGTAAACCGGCGGAAGTTGATCGATTCAGGAGCCATCCATTTAATGGGCAGCTTCCCTTTCGAGGCTGTCAAGATAAGGATGAAAGCTCATAAATTGTACCATCTATGCTGTAGTTTCCATACCTAGTCTCGCTCTTTAATTATACAAATTTAGATCTGGCCCTCAGAAAACAAAGTAGTGCAATCCATGAGCAAAAGTAAAAGGAATGAAGTTCTGCTCAGATGGCATTTGTGAAAATGCATTTATAATGAGCTGATCATAACATCAGTTTTGCCAAGGTAAAATTGGCTCCATGTTACTGCTCAAACTCAGTTGCATAATTCAAAACATAAAATCTACACTGAATCAGTGTAATTGAGAAGCACGAATGAGTGTAATTGATAATTGACTGGAATAGATGTACAAGTAACATAATAGTTTGATTAAATGGAATCTGGAAGTCTGGACTAATGATTCAGAGGTATGAATTCAAAATCCACAAAAGCAATTAGGAAATTTAGATTCAATGATATGAATGTAGAATTTTTAAAAAAAATGTTCATGGGTGTGGCTATCATTGGCTAGACCAGCATTTACTAACTGCTTAAGAAATTGGTGATGAACTGGCTTCTTGAATCACTGCAGTCCTCAGGTGTAGAGACACACTCCTTTGAAAAGGACTGCCAGGACTTCGTCACCTGTGACATACAAGGAAAACCCACTGGGTTCCAAGTCATGATGCTTATGTGACTTAGAGGGAAACTTGCAGGTTGTGGCCTTTCTGCTCAGCTGTTGCTCTTGTCATTGTAGGCGGCAGAATCTACAGGTTTGGAATCTGTCTAAGAAGCCTTGACTAGTTATTGCAGTGCGTCTTGTAGGTAGAGCACACAACTGCTGTTGTGTATCAGAGGCGAAGGGAGTGTTTATTCAATGTGGCAGATGGTGTTAGGAGTGAGTTCTCTCTATATTTCCTCTTCGACCAAACGAGACTCAGGTTCGTTACAAACTTATTCATGCATGCATGGGCAAAGTACACAAAAAAAAGGCGCACAACTCTAAGCTTCATTACAAGAACAAAGGTTAAATACAATTCTTAGAGATAAACCATTTCTAATGACTATTTCTATATGTAATACCTATCAATTAAAGCTTTACACACTTTATCTCTGAGCAACCCCGGTTGTCTACCAGACATTTGTGGTAATGCACATGTCTATATTATACAATCGTATTCAACTTCAGTCGATTTTATCCAATCATATTCTAACTATGATATACGCTCATGTCTCATACTTCTAAACACATACTAGTTGTAACAGGAAACCTGCAAGGTTTATTTGCCACCCCCATATCAGTTCCTCCTATTTCTGATACTATGCATGTTCCCTTCAATGGGGTGCCAATCAAGTGGGTTGCTTTGTCATGGATGGTGTCAAGTATTCTTGGGGCTGCACTCATCCGTAAGTAGGGACTATTCCATCACACTCCTGACTTGCTTTGTAGATGGTGCACAGGTATTGGGACGACAGGAACTGAGCTACACGGTACAGAATTCTCACCTCTATTGTAGTTGCACTGGAACAGCTTGGCTAGGGGCGCAGTTAGTTCTGAAGTGTAAGTCTTCAGCACTAGTGCTGGAATCTTGCCAGGGCCTCAATCTTCACGGTATCCAGTATCTCCAGCTGTTCCTTGATATCACATGGATTGAATTAATTGGTCGAAGGCTGGCATCGGTGATAAGGGCGACTGTGGCAGGAGGCTGAGAGGCATTATCCCCTTGGCACTTCTGGGTAAGATGGATGTAAATGCCTCAGCTACTAAAAGTGATGATGATTCTAATGGATTGTTGTGATAGTTTACAGATTTCCTTCCTTAAAGAAGATTAGTCATTCTATTTGATCTAGCATAGCCAAGACTGGAATTCTGACTCTCAGCAGTGCATTTGACTGTTAAACACCCTCTCTTAACAGCCCAACAAGTCACTCAAGAGGACAGCTCACCTTCTGAAGGACAAACAGGAATGTGCAATAACTGTTAGAGTAGCCTTTAATGAAAACATTCCTCAAATGAATTTTATAAATGACCATTTAAAAAAAAACCAAGGATTCAAGACAACTGAAAATGCATTCAAACAATTCAATGGTGCTACAGTTGGAAGAAACAGAATCAAAGATTTTACTTGACTGCCGATCACAAATCTTAAGTACCAAAGACAGACCAATTAACTGAATTTGAACTCACTTAAATACAGGTTGATAAACAGACCTGAATGAGGCTTTAACTGACAGGTCATGGTCATTATGATGAACTAACATGCCCACAGGTTTTTGCACATCTGAAATCCTCATCATAATGTGAAAAACACTCCCAAATAGGTATAGTTGGCATAAACTTACCACACTAACCGGTAGGTGCAGTCAATTACTGACAGTGACTTCTGAACCAATGTATAAGATTGCAGAACATCACAATATTACAAGTACAACTTACTCAAATGTTATGTTGACTTTTGACGTTTCCAGTGGACAATAATTACTCAGTGGGATCACATGCAAAAGCTATGAATTTCTGTAGTGTTAACTATTTACAGGTTGTACTCACTGCAGAGATAGGAAATGTATTCTTTGTAAGATTATTGTTCAAACATTTCAAATAAATGGGAGCAAATTCTGTTTCACCAGCAATAAAATCCAACAGTTTTACAGTTTATTATGTCAAGAATTCAATTGATACCAAACACATCACATATTAATTCCTTGTCAGTGCAGACTATCAAAATATTATTTGCAGAGATTGCCTGTCCAAGTTTTATAGCTTTGTATTAACTCCAATCCTTACCTTTGTAGTAAGTGCTGTCTTCCATGTATCTCGATAAACCAAAGTCTCCTAACTTTACACAGTCTAATGATGATACTAAGACATTTCTGGCAGCAATATCCCTATAAGAATAAAAAGTACAGATTAAAATATTTATACTAATCCTTTGAAGATTAAGTGCTGACTCCGTCACATATATCCTTTTCTATTCTTTCATATTAAAGGGCCATTCACATTGTGATTTTTACTGGATAAAGATATTTTTCGCCCGAATTGTTTTTCGCACACAAGTTTCTTTGCGCAAGTAAATTTGAAAGTGTTTTACGCACATCAAAAAAATCATCCAGAATTTAGTTAATATAATTTGCTGCAATGCCACTAAATTTGACATAAGCCCAAATCTCAGAAACACACTTCTGAATTTTGCTAAGTGCTATCCTTCGGCTCAGAAGCCACTGATCCCACTGTCTGTGGGCAGATTCCACCTTCGACTTTCATGACATCAAGTTTATCTTCTTTCATGCATGACAGCTGTAGGTGTCTATCAGCTCCACTAAATGTCTTGTTGTTACTTATCACTGAATATTACAAAATAATCCATTAATGATTTTAATTTACAATAGGTTATACACCAGAAAAGTAGTGTGATCCATCCAAACAAAGAACTGATTACGATTCATCTTATTCCTATAAGTGTAACAATAAATTCATCGGAGTGGCATACTATCACTATGCAGTCTTTATTAGATATGCCGCAGTGATTTTGATTACTTCAATTTTCATAATCAGGAGAATTCTTAGAAATGTGTTTTTTTAGAAACAGTGGTCTTTAAAACTTTTTGCAAATAACGTTGGAAACAAAACCAGAACAATACTATAGTTTGGTAAACAGTCTCTTTTCTAATCCTTAAAAATAACAAGCTATATTCTGTGCATCAATAATGCAGTTTAAAAATAAATAGCACAGTTAAATCTTATCCGAGCTAATCCTAATCCACAGCAAAAGATCAGAAATGTTGTTCAGATCTTCAAGTCAAGGCAATTGGGATGCCTCAACAGTGAATAAATGACTTTACAGCAAAATTAGAATAAATTGAGATTGAGTGATCTCTGTTTGAAGGGTAGTTTCTTCCAACGGTAATTTCAAGAGTTTAATCACCATTTCCATGGCTAATAAAGGTGCTTCAATGCTTTAACTTCCTGTAAACTTGCTCACAATACGTTTTTATGTTGCAAGCTTATTTGAGGCAGCACGTCACCAAGAAGCAAACATGGATTTTTTTACTGTAATTCATCTCTAATCCAGAAGGTGGCACTTACTTAGCACTGTTTCCAAACGGTAATCTGTTATTCTTTGTATGTAGGAATATACAAGAATAGACTAAATTATGTTTCTTTAAAGCTTCTTTTCGTTTTGATCTTCCCATAGTATTTTTGTTTTATTAAGAAATATATGCTGGCTGCGGCACGAGCTGATAGCTTCACCCAAATCTCCGCTGCTGAGTACTAACTTATGTGTGCAAAGTTTGATAACAACCCAAGGAACTAAGGATGCTGTTAAATCTGGAACAAAAACAGAAGTTGCTGGCAAAGCTGAGGTCTGGAAGCATCTGTGAAGAAAATAAAATCAGAGTTAACATTTTGGATCCGGTGACCATTCCTCAGAACGGTTCTGAGAAAGGGTCACTGGATCCGAAACATTAACTCTGATTTTTTTCTTCCTTGATGCTGTCAGATCTGCTGAGCTTTTCCAGCAACTTCTGTTTTTGTGCAACATTGAATGTTGCTCAACACAGCTCGCAAGGAAGCACTTAACATACGTGTAGCTATGCAACAGAATAGTACTTATCTCGAATGACGTCAGTATCTAATGGTACTTTGTTTCCATTTCAAACACCCTTAACGCCTACTTTCATTAATTAGTAAATGGTTAATAATGCCAGAGATGCCCACATCCAAATCAACATTCCTATAACATCCTTTCCTCCAATCAACTAGACTAAATTGCACATTTACTCACCGATGTACAAATCTCTTACTCTCCAGGTAAGATAATGCTGTGCTGAGCTGGTAAGCATACAGAATTAAGGAGGCCAAATCCAAGTTGTATTTTCTTACTTGTAAAAACGACCGTAACTGAGTGCAAAAACATTCAATTATAATAGTCATTCTTCTATGAAAGCAATTCCAAAAGGTATCATTCTTTTGACATTGACGAAGCAAAATATTGTAAATGTACCACATTGAAAAACGTATGGCAAAACATGTATTGTTTTTTATGAGCTTACATTCAAATTAATCTTAAAAACAAGTAAGAGTCTCTTCTCATCATTGCTTTTGATTTCAGGTGTTTAATTTCCTTTATAACTTGGAAGCAACTGATCAAACTAAATTACTGAACCTATGTCTGATGAAAAGTAATGAATTTTAAATTATACATATCACTGGTTACATTGCAATTAAAACATTGAGCCCAATTCGGAACATCCGAATTCAGGAAACATATGAGGGTGCAGGGAAACATCACAGCCAGGGCTGAGAGACATTATTTAAGAGAGTTGAGAAAAACTATGGTCTTTTCATAGGAACAAAGGAGGTTGAGAGGTACACTAACAGGTGTTCAATTTTCCCCCTCCCAGAATTAATAAAGCAAACGGTGAAAATAATTTCCATTCATTGGTTTACATAAATGTCCCATCTTTCCAATGGTATGCACTTTCCAACCCTGACAGTCATGATCAACTCTGTTAAAGCACCACCTGGTACAGCTCAGGCAGCCAGTTCTGGCGTGGCAGTCTCTGCTGCATTGACTACACAGGAAGTCAATGTGTCGTAAAGGTGCACATTTCACTGGCATCTCTTCCTCAGGGTCCACTTCTCAGTCAGCCAAGCTTTTAGATTCTGCTTGCCACTTTCATTGCCCTTCGAGTCAACCTCCAGCAGTCACTGGTGACAGTGAGATTTTGTTCCAGTTTCAATTCCAATGACTACCATCTTCATGTCTCACTTGCAGATTTTTGTGAATGCAGTGGTCATCCACTTTAGATCCACACAGTGAAGATAAAGACTCAGTAAGCTCATGATGTGGTGTGCTCAGTCAGATCAGTGTAATTCTACACTCTCAAACAGCTTCATCATAACAGCTGCAGCTTATGCCTTGCATATGTCAATTTCAGCATCAAGCAACAGATTGCTAGTAATTGTGGAACTTAGATGGGTGAAGCTATCAACAACCTCCAGAATCACATCATCAATGCGGACAGACGGCAGTATGACCAAGTCCTGTCCTCTAATATTTGCTCTGCAATCTTGATGGTGTTTTATTTGCTGAAGGTCGTTTCTCAGGGGTGCTAGTGGAGGTCCAGCCATGGACAATAACTCTTTTGTGAGGATTTGGCACATCTTTGTCTTGCATCTCTAATGAGCAATGTTGAACAGATTTCTGTTAATTCTGGTATGAAAGTAGATACCCTCCGTAGATAACCTGGAGGTATATGGCAGCAACAGGATTGAATATGGCGAAGAGTGTTAGTGCAAGAACATAAACCTTTTTGACCCTGGTGCAGATCACAAGTTTTGATGTAGTCACGTCATAACTGACCTCACGTGCCATCAAGAGCAGATCACATTAAATTGGTTGCAAACCTGCTCACTCTCAACATCTTCAAGAATTGTGCCTCTGCTCCAATGATCAAAGACTAGGTGAGAATATTGAAGGCAATATATATTGGTATCGTCAGTTCATGGCATTTTTCTTGAAGCTGTCATAATGGGAGGATGTTGTAAGTTGTGGGTTTTCCAATTCTGAAACCATAGTGAAATTCAAGGTAGGTGTGTTCAGCCAGCAGCTGCAATCTGACAAGGGCCAAAAGGGCAAGTACTCTTTCTAATGTCCGACAGGGTGATGTCTCAATTGCAAATTGTTGCAATTGCTCTGATCACCTTCGTTCTTATTACAGGACCAATTAAAATGAGAAGCAAACTAGCTCACAAAAGTAGGCTAACACACTCCACATACACATTTGATATTGAATTGCCAGACACTATTTGCTAAATAATGGGCATAAATTTAAGATTTTTGTACACAGAAGATTTTTAGGACAAGGTTATCCTACAGGATAAGTAAATATTGTAACTCTTTAATACAACTTCTAAAATGTCAAAAACCATCTTTAGAGCAGCTTATTAAATGTTGTTTGATAACAACTATACATCATCCACTGAATATCTCCTATTAATGCTTCAGGAATCTCAATTTTCAGGACTGTTATTATGTATTTTAGACATATCTATTTTGCAAAAATGTGTTGCCAATCCTGAAATATCCCATGTCATTCTAAATTAATATACATGTTAACAAAACACTAGGCAGATTCTTTCATAATATTCACACATCCCTGAACAAATCTGGCAGTGAATACGATCATACCTCTCCAAAGGTACACAGTTCCATAATTATCCAGACCGGATTTTCCGTAATTACGCCAATCAGCTTCACTATATGAGGATGGTCAAACTGTCGCATTGTCACTTTAAGAAAGGAAATAAGGGGTTGTTATTTTTGGCAAAGACATGTTTTATTAACTGAATAAAGGAGGAAGGTCCATACTGCAGAGGAAATATCAGATCAGGAGGAGATCATTCAGCTCTTTGAGCCAGTCAAACAATTAGACTGAGGCTGATCTGCATAACAATACCATTTATCTGCCTTTGCACAGTGTCTTTTGCAATCTTGCTTTAACAAAAAAAACTATCAATTTCCGTCTTATAAGGTTAAAATAAACCAGCATCTGCAGATTCTTCGTAAGAGAACTGTAGCTTTCCGATTTCAATTCAAGAAATAAAACTAAAAATTAACCCATATGAATTGGTCTGAAAATCTCCATCAATTTTGTCTATATCAAATACTATACAATATAATGCCAGAGTATTACTTTGCACTGACACATCTTGTCATCATCAACTCAATGTTCAGCTGGGTCATCATAAAAAGTGTTGCAGGCATTTGACTATTCCTTGATGACAATGCAGGAAGACCACTGTTCAAATCACCCATTATTGTTGTTCTGTGCCTAAATAACAAGTCAAAATTTCACTAAGAACGTTAAGAGGACCCCTGCATGAATGGCATGTTGCATGTCCAAACATGAGCATAATTATTAAATGCATATGCAAAATAGTAATGCAACCCTGAAGCCAGTGAAATTAATTTGAAACATCTGAATGCTGTTTAATTTTTTCAATACGAAACACTGGCCAATTAGGAAGAATTCATTAATAGCCAACAATGTCAGAGTTTCTTTTTGTAAACAATTGTTCGCAGCTGAATTACAAAGTCAAAACAAAATTCCTGTGGAGTGACACTATCTCTGCCATAATATAAATACATCTCGGCAATCTTGAGTTCAGCATGGAAGTGTAAATTCTGATTCAATATTGTGTAGTCATATCTGATAAAGTAACACTGCCTAAAATAGAAGCCAGCAATACTCCAATCGCATGAAGTGGTTAAAAATAGAAGGCACAATATCTCCCAAGGGATACAATAGGTAAAACTGGAGTACCTGGTCACGACATGTCTAGGAACAAGCCAGGTAGTAAAGAACTGTACCGAATTCAATATTTTGCCCAGTCCTTTTTTTTAAACTAGCTAATTTGCTAATCAACCTGTTCAGATTTAATAGAAGCCTCTGGACCAGGTGGGACTTGAACTCAAGATCTCTTGGTCCAGAGGTAGGGACACTACCACTGCACCACAAGAGGACCTTCCCAATCTTATACTTGGTTACAGTAAACATTAAAAGCAAGTACCACCTAATTCAGCTAGTTTTAAGTAGTAACTCTTGTTTTGTGCTCAAGTGAAACCACAAGTAATGTCCTTTACTCGCTGATAATTACATACAATTGAAATATAATTAACAAATGGGCTGGGAAATATATTTCATGGAAGTGAGTGAAGTGTTTGTTCTCTTTAGGAATAAGCAATACTAATTATAGCCTAGATGGAGATGGTATGATAACTTGACACCCGCTCTGCACAGAAAATGAATTGCTATTGTAAAGCATCCTATCGTACCCCAAGGAGATCACCAAGCACTCACTGTAGATCAAAATTTTTGAGATAGAATGTGTTAACACGGATTAATGCAACAACTAATATGTTCCCTACACTTCAGATAGCATTATGGGACCTGTTATATCCAGCAAGCTTTGATGCCTCCCAAATGACAATGCAGTAATTATTTAGTACTTGGAAGTCAGCTAATGTGTTGACATGTTGAAATATGATATCCACTTCAGAGCAGAATGTTAACACACCTCGAAAACCCAATTACCTTCAACTATTCCATCAATGACCTTCATTTCATTACAGGGTCAGAAG